>NC_135364.1:8389642-8698571 GCF_051622035.1 Arctopsyche grandis
ATTTGTCAAAACTTTTTTCGGCCTTGGATATTGTCGCTAGCATTGTCAGAAATATGCGTATAGCTTGAATAAGTTTCTCGTAAATCCAACTCGACCAGTACAATAAAAATATCTATATGATAAATACCGAGTGCTCCTATCTTTATTTTCCAATAAATAAATGGTATATGCACATAATATTATTTTTGATATAATCAAACAACATGGAACCAACCTAGATAAGAAAGTGTTATCGATCATAGTTTTGAATTATTGGTATCAAAGCATATTGTACCTATTTAATAAACTATTTTTAACGTTATTTAGAGCGAGCTTACGCTATAACATTATATAAAAGTCTGAATTTGAAATGAAAGCCTCGGTCCATTAGAGAATTAAAAAGTGTGGTAGATGCGATGGGATCTCACATCAGGCTCTAAAGGAGAAAAGTGTTGATTTTGAAAAGCTCGCGTCCGTCCTGTCGTCTGTCTGTGTCTTTTGCGGTGTGTCGCGATTTTCCCTAAGGGACAAGGGCGCCACCACTTTGGCGTAATTGCGACTAAAATTTATGCCGCTTTCGTATAATTTATGGTGTGTAATAACGTTAATGTTTCATTGCCCAAAATGAGCTATGTAGAACCATAGCCCAGACCGCTTGTTACACAAATGATCCACATCGATACATTAGTAATTAATTGCGGTGTGGGTGTGTGCGCTTTTCCGCCTCAGAGACCGGTAAAAGCTAACAATCCATTGAAATAACGGTCGAAATTGTGTTCAGGCAAATAAAAAATATATTTAGTTGTTAGGTCAGATGTGAAATCTCAACGGAGATGACACGAGCAATTCTGATTCGTTCCAAAAATAACGAGGAGGAATTTAACATTGAAATGGAAAATTCCCCGTTTTTTCATCAAAATAAGATTGGATCGGAGATGTAAGAAAAAATAAAGTAAAAATAATGATTGCTTTCCTTGGAAAATTGAGCAAAATTCTAAAAAAAAGACGGAATTGAGCAGTTATGGGCGCGTTGAAATCATTTAAAAAATGTTTCCCGTGATTTTCACAATCGACAAAATCACACCCGTCTTGCACAATACGTGACAGAAATAACAATGCGAAAATTCCCCCCCTTATGATTTCTGGGGTAATTTCTGCAAAAAAATCAAAGAAGTGGTTTTATCGTGAAACCTTTCTTTTTTCAATTTGGCTCCAGAAGAAGACGTGTATTAAATTTTCATAAGGGAAAAAGAACATAATAAGATCATAGAAGACCGTGAAACTTTCAGAGGTGCCTAATATTACATTTCTTCACGACTCACTATGTAGGAAAAAAACAAAAACAATTGAGAAACGTGACTGGAAGCGGAGAAAATAATTTGAAGAACAAATAACGATGGGAATTCAGCATAACAGCATTTACTACGGTCCATATTAGAGCGTTATTGCTTCCCCGCATAAATTGATATTTTCATTGCGCACCTCTCACAAATCATCAGTTATATAACATTTAATCATAACAGTGTACGGAAAAATTGCGAACGGCTTACGTCGTACATTTTTATTTGAATTTTGGAATTTCTCAAGAGCTTTCTCGCGCGTATTGTTTTGATAACGACTTCGAACAACTCGACGAATTTTATTCTTATCGTCTTTGATCTTTTCAATTTGGAATAGTGATTTTATCGTTACTTGAATTACACGTACATATGTATGTGTGTATATTTTCATACATTTTTTGTATCGCACGCGCTCCCACGGTAGCTAGATTCCAATTTATCCTGTATATTCGATTTGCTGGAACAAAGCCAAACCATCCCCAGTAAAAGTCAAACAATCCCTTGTTATACAACGCGTTTTTAGTGGATATACATATGTATGAAGGCATGATGTAAATTATGTTGTTTTCCATTAGTTAAAACTATCAATGGAAAGTTTGTTCGCCATAATTGAATTCATCCAATCAAACACATAACTTTATCTATCTATCTTCTTTTTTTTGCGATTCTTGAAAAGAGAAAAGGAGCGATGTTTATTATTGTGTGGTGAATGTTGAATTTGCGTCAATAATGCTAAAAGCATTGATCGCATAGATAGATAATCTGAATCTTATATGAAGGCTAATTAAGATTTGAATAAGCTATTAAATGGGCACAATCGTCAGGTTCTTAATGAATTTAAGTTTTATACACCTAGTAAGTTCAGGGACCTGAGGAATCGTGCTTTGTTTTCTCTTCCTGTGACTCGCACAACAATTTCAATATTTAGAGCGATATATCTGCTCAGTCGGGTTGCTGGTAAAATTGACCTGTTTAATATAAGCTGCACTGAACTGGTTGAGTAGTTGTGGATCAAAGCCCGTGGTTGATCTGAGTTGATCAATTATAAATATCGCCAGGAACGGATGTTTTAAATACCTTTATTTGTGTTATGATTGTGTAACTGGCCACAATGACGCGTTAGAGTACTCTGTACTGTCACTGTGGCTAATATGTTAAAATATAATAACAGAACATAAATTGTTATATATAAATATAATTTCATATATATTTATAGTTTATGTTCATTATAAATTTTTCATGTTTATTTAAATATAGAACTATCTACAAAATGTAATAATTACTACGTTACACAGATTACCTAAATACATTCTTAGTCGACTTAGAGAGTCTTTGTAATGTATTATGATAATTTAAAAGAATTGTTCATAGGTAGTTTATTTCCTATGATGTTCTATATATAAATGTAAACTAGAAAAACGAGAAAAAAAACTGTAAAATAGAAAATGATCAGTAGTTATTTTAAAAGATATTAAAAACATAAGATGTTTTTTGAACATAATTTATTGACAATAAAAATCCATTCAATATCACCCACTTAACTCTTGTTGAAATTTAAAATTCGTTTGATTCGTTTGAAATTTAAAAGTAATTAAACGTATTTTAAAGAGATAAAACATCACAATCAATATGAAAATGTCTGACTATTGATTCTAATACTCACGTTTGACACAAAAATATTAGATTTTAAAATAATGATTGCAAAAGCCAAAAATTTGTAAAAATTGAACAAATTTTTAAACGCTCATACAACTTAAACGAGAGTAATCCAACAACAAATATTGCCATAATCAAATTTAGTGGGTTAAACTTAGTTAAGATTACTTAGTCTCCGCTCTGGTAAGTATATTAAATACGTTATTTTTTTGTTGCTCAGTTTAATCAGTTGTTTTTTTTTTAGAAAAATCCATACATTTATTTTATTTTATTTAAATACTTTTTTTATAATTTATTTAAATAAATTATAAAAAAAGAACGGTGAGACAAAAATGGTGAGGCAGTACGGTGAGACAAAAAATATAGAAATATAAATGAAAATATTATATTCCATGTACAGTGAGCACTATATGGTAATATAAAGCAAACAAAAAAGAAAAATTACAAAAACATATTAAAATTAATAAACAATGAATGACAATGAAGGTGAAGAAGCAAATCAACCACAGATGTGTTTCTAAGGTGAAACCTTAGCTCTAAAAGTACTGACAGAGTCAGCAAATTTATTTACTATTGTTTTGTATATAAGCTTTTTGAATAGCATTGGACTTAATAATAATTTCGTTTATTACATACTTTTATGATACATAAAAAATTTCATATACTTTTTGCATAATATTACGCAATACTGTAGATTTACTGTAAGTATCAGGCCGACTAAATAGTTTTAATAGGAAACGTTATTCTTGTTCCATTCAACGATATATTTCAGGTTTATTTCAAGAGTTTATTTCAGGTTTATAGTAAACTAGTGGCTTAGCCCGGCTTCGCTCGGTATTTGTAATATAAACCGCTTAAACATGACTAATCTAATTAGTAAATATTTTATATAAATTTATTTGAATACTCATTTGTTTTTTTATTAAATTGACTGTCACGAACAAACAAACATGTATACTGTCTCTTTCGAAATTATATGTATACCAGAATCCGGCGCATACGCCCCCGGGGACTTCAAACCCTTTGAATCGAAAAAAAAAATTAAATCAAACGTGTCGTCTACGAACCAACGAACGAAGGTTACATACATACAAAGTCTCTTTCGAAATTATAAATTACATAGATATAAAGACGACATATTTTCATGTAGCGGCTACCGCTAACATATATGTACATACATACATACATAGATAGTTCTACGTCAAAAGCAACAGATTTATACATTGTAGAAAGTTGTTTTCAAAGAACATACATTGTGTTTGTTCCTTTTTAAACAGGTGTGCTGGTATGTATCGTGCATACGTACGAATTCTCGTATGTCAGCAACATAAAAAGTCGTATTGTGTTGACGAAATTCTTTTGTATGAGCACGTTCGCGAGAGGGAGGTAATTAATTTGAATTGAAAATAAAAAAGCGACTGACAAATCCCCTCGTTGCGTTGTTGTGATGCCGAGAATAATAGAAACGGACGAGTTGAATAAATGAACGCGTCAGAAACATTTGGTTGAACGCTTGTCAACCGGCTGGATCGGTGCGCGCTACTTCATTAGTCTTAATTTGCAGCGTCCTGTCGACGTCCTGCCCAAGGATCGAGCGCTTCGTAGACGTGTTGTTTTCGTGTCACAATAACTTCTGTAAGAACGTCTAATATGGTGAAAGAAGGTAACAGCGCGAAAGGCGAGATGAAAATTGAGATCGTCGACGAGTGGCATGCCAGCCGCAAAGCTTTTCACCGAGCGAAACTCTCTAGTGGAAAATCTTCAATTCACATTTTTTTCCGGTGGTTAAATAATTCTGTAAAAGTACGACACAAACTAACAACAATTTGAGATACTTGCAGAATACTAATATGGCCATAGTTGAAAATCTGTATTACACATGAACCTTTAACGTACGCGATTCCTATTTGTCAAAACATTGTACATACATATGTAGTTGACCGATAGGTATCACAACTTTATAAATACAATAAACTATCGATTATCCGGGCACGGATTATCTGGTTTGCAGATTATCCGTGCTTGAAAATATTAATTAATTATTTTTTTTACTTTGTAGGAATAGGAAATATTTATAAAATTTCAAACATTCAATTAATCAAAAAATAACACTATGCAAAACTTGAAACATGTACATTATTAAGATATCAAAATAAATCTAAAATACCAAAATGTAACACCAAACAATATCTGCAAAATTTCATATATGTATATATAAAAAAATTCGATAAGCCTCCCTACGGAAATTATGAAGATTAAGGATATAGTCCAATTAAAACATAAATTAACACTTAAGAAAATAAGAAATTATTTATTAAATTTATAGAAATAAGTATGATTTATATTTTCTAAAAAATAAATCTTGTGAAAAAAATGTTTTTTCGAGACGTAACTGCGTAAGCTTCTTTCTAAGCACAAGAGCTACATAGTCTTTTTTGGAGAGGCACAGCGATAACGCTTTTATTTTCACACATATGTATATGTAAGTATGTCGCGTTTATAAGAAATATATATGTAATTTTATAATTTAAAAAAATATATATATAAAATAAAATAAATTTACACAATATAGGTAGTATGTGAACGTTCTTTCTTCAATAGACGCGCTAGCGATTTATAAACTTTCATTTAAATTATGTTTTAAAAATTAATTTTACTAATTCAGTGCCAAATAAAGACCACGTGGTTTCAATTAAAAAGCAAGGACACTGTTCGCATTTATTTTTGTAAAATATATTTATTAAAACTCCCTGATTTGTCTTTACTTTCTTTATAAATATGTATATGAGCTAATTTTCAGTACACAAATTGCTATCACTACTTTTAATTTGATATTTTCAGAATCTTGGAAAGGTTAAATAAACTTATTAGAAGGCTACTAGTATTTTTACATTATCTACATATGTACATACGTAGTAACAATAGATGAAGTTTTTTTTTAATAATTGACGCAAAAAAATATTAAAATATTTTGCGAGATATTTCTCGAAATGAAGAAAAGTGGACTTACGCCATTTTCAAATATATATTTATTTTATAGTATATTTTATTTATCAATACATTTAATTTGCATTTTTATTTGATTTGATTATTTATGTACATGTATTAATTCGATTATTTTGAAATAAAACAAAAATGAAATGTTTTCTTACTTTGAAATGAATTGGTACTCACAGTTCTTAGTGTGTCAAATCGGTAATTTAATTAAAGGCAATCAAGGGAGCGCGTTTTAAGTTAAAATACCCATAACAGCAGAGAAATGTTATAATATTTCTGTGCATAAAAGGCTATAGGTACATAAAAATGATAATTTTTCGTAATTTCAATCTAAATTGCTGTCTTCCAATTAAAAAGTGCGTTCATTATAGTTTGTCGCCTAATTTTATATTCATATATATAACGGCTTTTATTATATAAAAGTCAAATTCACCACCGTACTCAGAGAACGCAACATGCATATGTACATACATATGTATATACATACATACATATATGTTTAATATAATCGTACATATTACTTACAACGATTTTTACTTTCGAAACGGAAGCCTATACATTTGAAACTTTACTATCGTTACACGAAATCTGACATGCATTTAAGGTTTCGGTAAAATAAATATCTTGAAAGCTTTGTTTCTGGTATTTATTGTATGGCAAAAAAGTATGTGCTAATAAACAAAAAGTTTTATCTTTTGATATTATACATGTATTACTCTGGAGCAAAGCATAAAGATATTTTTATGTAATGTTGGAATGCGCGAGTGCGTGGAGACTTTGTACATTTTATCTGCAAGCCTTATCCCTTGTGATGTACGTCTACGGCACTGTATATACTTTATACTATGTGAAAAGTTTGTTCAAATAAATATATTTTCTTATCTTTCTGATATGCCATACAGATATAAAAAAAATATTGCAGATTTTTGCTATATTACGCGTATGTTACAATATATGCTATTATCTAAGAGAACCTATTAATACGATTGATTCATTTTCATTTCCGTTTGAAATTAAATGTTCAGCAAACCAAACAGATGAATAAAAAACATTGTATGAAATTTTCATCCACATAAAGCCAGTATTCACGGAATATGGTTGAATATTTCAGGCGGTGTAACGAGAGTGCTTTTGCAGAGATTTTCCACCCCAATATTTAGGTACGCGAGAAGTGTATAAAAAGTTTTGACGAGGCTTATCATACATAATAATTATACAAAACTCTTCTGCAAGAGCAAAATCTGTCAAATTAAATATAAATAAAGCCCAAAAGTGCTTTTCGTTATACTACATATGTATGTTTGTCTATTTCACCGGATAAAAGTAAAGCAAAATGATCATTTAATAAATAATTCATCACTCTTAGATCGTACATGGAATGTTATACCTGAAAACGATAAATTTTCAGAAGACATTTCAGCTTATTGGCGATACTCTGGTGAATTATTCAAATTAAAAAAAAAGACGAGGCAATTCAAAAAAAAAACTTTACATCACAGACGAATGACTTAATTTAAATTTCTCTTAAGAGGAGAGCTTCGTCGTTCAGTTTTCAAACGGGTCAATACTTTCGGGGAAAAGGTTTCGAAGGCACTTTGCGAGGAAACGTTCTTACGGTGTGGCACACGATATACGTATCGACACGTCTAATCACTTACCTTTCGGGTACCAAATCTGAATTTCTGGAGACCCTTCTCACGTTATCGGAGGAAATAACGTTTATGCGAACGCCAGATTCATTATATAGGCGGCGGTGGGTTGTGGGGAAACAACGGCGACCCAATTTCTGGGAAACTATTATATTCCTTTATATTATACGTTTTGGACAGATAGGTAGAGAAGTAGTATCTACTGCTACGTGTACAAACGGAAACCTCTAATTACACACGAGCCGATCGCTTCGTAACAGGATACTGGCTTATGGGCTTACTTCCTGCACTCGTACGTTGGACGAAAACTAGGGGAATGCTTCGATTCTATCCCGTATAAATCTTCGATAACTGTAGCTCGATTGTTAGTAACCGTATCTATGAGCAAACATACATATGTACATTTGAATTTATTCGCATTCATTAAGCACGAACTTTTTTTTCGCTATTTAAAATAAAATTTTTATCTAGAATGTGATTAAACTTTGACCTTACGGAAAGCTCCGAAAAATTTATGGAAGGAAATTCGGAAGGACGAAAAACTTACGTAATATTTACACGCCGGAAAGCACTACGTCGTCCGAATAAGGCGATAAAACACCTTCTTTCACGTCAGTATTTATGAGAAATATATTATTATTAAAATTGTTTTTTTACCCTAGGGAAAAGTTGAAATAGAAATTCATCTCGAAAGTAAACTTTATTTCGAGAAGCACTAATAATAAAGTTGTTTGTACATACCTCACAAATTTTATTAAAATATGTGTGGATGCACTTTCTATTTTCTATTTCACTATTTCAACAACGAACTTTTGACAGCTGTAACCTTCGACTGTGGGATGATAGAAACGATGTGGGATGAAATTGGCTTATAAAATATATTATGATAACAGGTTCGTAAAATATCGCAGTTCGAAAGAGACCGCTCTCAGTCCGAAATCAGTTCAAAAGATCGAAATCAGATAGTTGAAGACAAAGATAGATGAGATTGAAAAGAGATACGTCAAACAAGCAGCGAGAACGCAAATTTTATAAGACAGTGTGAAAATGATAAAGTTTTAGGCGTTTTAACAATTAAAATTTGACAAAACGAGTGGGGGATGGAAAGTCAAACAAAATACTGGAAATGGGTTAGCTGTCACCGTCTCCAAAGTTATTGAATTCTGAAACGTGTTTATTACGATTATATTTCACCATTGACTTCTTGAAATCACTCTAAGTGGACTCAATTGAAATCTTTATCAGCGGGCAAACCTCGCAAAATGGCAAAGTTTCAAAGTGATCGGAAGGGAACACTTAACGTCGTACAAGTGGAACTAATAAAAACCTTGTGAAAAGATAAACAATTCAACTAAAGTTTCTTTCAAATTTAACGCAGACAAAGTTAAAAAAAATAAATTAGTTTTTGATGAATTTAAATTTCTAAAATTACTTTTCCTAGTTTATTTCTGTGTCCATAAAATGGTCAACCTATTTTTACTAACAGTTTGACTGTAACTACGATCCTAATTAAATTTGAACACAGATTGTTTATCAATTCCAATATTCATTTACGAACGTTTTAGACAGTCGAAATTATGTCGCTGAAGGGTCGCCAAACTTCTAAATTACCTGCGGTGTGTTGAAAATGTTCGACACGTTTATGTATTTTATTTTTGTTTTTATAAATTTTATTTTTTCTTTACAACAATTTTTGCCGCCCCCAAAATCTGGTACCCCGGGCGAATCCCTGGCTTCCCTCTCCCCATGGATATGTGCCTGTGTTTTGTGTATAATCATTATGTGTAATGATTGTATTGGGTACTTTTGTACAAAAGTTTGACCATAGTGGCACCTATGGTCGATTTGATTTTGATTTCCAAATGATTTTTATTGTTAAAAAATTATCTTCACGCACCTATGGTCGAGGTTAATATATAATGCATAAATAAATGAAGAAATAAATATGTAGACACTTTTTTGGTGTCAATGAAAAAGTATTGAAATATTGTATATTTGTTTTTAAAAAATAAATAAATATTTAGATTTAGTAATAGCTCTATACCAATATTTCTCAACGTGAGGCGTAATCTCCACCGGTAATTTTAATGTTTTTTTTGGGTGAACAATGAGCAAATTTAATATTAATATTTGTTACATAATTTTTTTCAAGTATTCCTTTTTTTAGTTATGCTATTTCTCTTCTCATAGCAAAATATGGGAAAAACATCATACTCATCAAATCACACATACATATAGGGGAGCATTTACTTAAACCAGTTATATCAGTTTTCCTCAAAATAGTTCTAGAAATGATAAAACTGCCAAAGAAATATCACTGTGCAATTATATTGCTAGTAATAAAATAGATGAGATGGCTGAGAATGTAGAAACATAACTTATTGAAAAGTAGAGAACAATAAAATTCTCAATACAGATAGATGAGGTATAAGAGATTTTTTGTATGTTGGCTTATGATGGCTGTATTGATGATTTATTACAATAATTTATTTTTGAAATTTAGTGAGCTACATATATAATTATTATTAGGGGGTAGGGATTGTTGTTGTTGTTGGATACCGGTATTGTTGAAATAAAAAAAGAACGATACTGGTACCTACGGTATTTTTTCGGTAATTTTCAAAACAGTACGTCCCAGGTAAAGGATTATAATGTTTCGTAGAAACTTCGTTTTATTTTGTGAGATTTTTAACTTATTTTTGCAATTGTAACTTAAGCTTATCAGATTCCCAATCATATATCACTGGAGATGCAAACGAAGAGTCAACCATCAGCTAGGTTATTAGTTGTTATATTTTTGTTCCATATATTAATTAGAAAAATAGTCCCTGTCGCGTCATCATTGTATAATATATGTATATATCGTACTAAAAAATGTTTCAAACAATATATTTTATCACATTTTCAATGTATGTACGTAATTAAAAAAAATCCGCACTTTATGGTCAAAATTTTCTTATTTAAATTAAAAATTGAAAAGGTTTGCGAACTTGAGACAGATTGTAAGGGAGCTGAAAATGTTGCCGAGCATTGTATTTAACGATATACATATATCAGAACAGTAAAAATTAAAAAAAATTACAGACGTGTAGGGTGATAAAATAAAGAGAGATCGATATCAATCTATTAAATAATAGCTCGCTCAAATCACGTAATCAAAATATTTACGCATCGATCGTTTTCATAGTTTTTAGCCATGGCGATATTGTTTTCGACAAATAAAATGTACGAACTTGAAAAAAATTGATACTATCGGTATTTCTTTTATTAATACAGGTATTGCCAAAGGCTTATTTATGGTCAAATACTGATACTACCGGTATCGGTACTTTCGGTATTGCAATGGAAGCATTGAAGTGGGACGTAGCAGAAAAAATATTAAGAAACACTGCTCTTGTACTTGTATACGCATTTGTATTTGAATTAATAAAATAAAAACCATATATTTTTGTACAGCTTTGATGTAATATTGTAGATTAATTATAATTCATCAAACCAACTATTATTTACTCAAACAAAGCAAAATCCGACTCTATTCAAAAAGTAATATTTACTTTGCCATAGATAATCTATTGTAGTATTTTTGTTTTTTATTATGATCAGGACCGTTTTTGACTCTTTTTTTTAAATCTAACGGATGGGATGAAAATTTCTTGCGTTTCAAACATGTATAGCCGAGAGGAAAATATCGATGCAAAAATCGGAAACGGTGAAAAAAAACCGTTCATGAATTTTAATGAAAATACCTAGCGTGTGTCATAAATCGCAAAACTAATATTTTAAGCCGCAAAATAATAGCAAGATAGAATTACGCTGTCAACGCTGTATGTTTTATTGTTTTTATTTTTTATTTTTACTCTTTTAACCATTCGCGGTTCATTATAACGTTCGCCGTTTTGTACATACGTACGGTTTTCAAGAGGTCGTACAGAATGAACGATGGCATGTTTAATTCGGCGTTTATACTTTTTTAATTAACCGTAATTAAAAACAGGAAATTAAAGAGATATACGGACGTCGCATTAAGGCTGAAAAGTGGCCGGAAAACCGAGCCGCAAAATTTTCTACGGAATTTTCCAAATGAAAATTTATGTTGAAGCGCCGACGTCGACTATTAGATACTTAAGCTAGGAAAAGCGCGGGTCGCCTATCTTGATTGATCTTAACGATGGTGGATATTCTAAAAGCTGTTCTAAATTTTAAAAGACCCATCTGATACGGCTTAAATTAATTGCGAATAATAAAATAAAACGGCCCGAGGAATATTTACAGCGAAACGCACTATCAAACTATTTATGCATGTATGTAAATCTCCGGAATAATTTAAATGCGTATAAAAAGAAAATTGAACATAAGCCGAGTGGGATCAAGCTGGAATGTATTCGTATGTATTTCCGTACAGTAATTTTCAGCTCGGTTACTTTCGAAGAAGGATAAGAGACGCAATAGCGCATTCTCGACATTTGTCTTGCGTCGGGGCTAAGCTAGCGTATCACGTACGTATCTATCTTTAAGTATAAAATTTGTTTTTTTCTACGTTCCTACTGCGTATTCCTATCTACGGTATTTTCTAAATATTTCCGAAACCGTTTAAAATTGCGCAATAATGCGACAAGGGGCTAGAAGATGTACTTATGCGATTGTTCGCCTCCAGATTTGTCTTCGCAGTGACGAATATCTACGGACAAATCAAAGGCGTCAAAGCTTTGTGTCATTGCGCAAGTCTTCCGCATGAGAGATTCGAAATTTGATTTCAACGAGAATATTGGGCGTTTATTTTTGTAGAAAAAGTTAATTTTCTTCAAACGTTCACCATCGCTTGAAAAAACGCTTCGAAATCAGAAAATAAAACGATCTTTAAATAATACGATTGTCAGATTATTGGAATCGTAGATACATACATACATACATACGAATGTATATACATATATATATATATATATATATATATATATATATATATATATATATATATATATATATATATATATATATATATATATATATATATATATATATATATATACACATACATATATATAAATATATATGTATAATAATATACGTATATACATATTTAAAAAGCGGGTTTCATTTTACGCCAAATCATTTCACGGGAAAATGTATTATAGTAAATTCGCCTAGAAATATACCTACTTATTTAAGTACTCGAAACAACTTTCCTGGTAGGAAAATCTTTTGGTAGGAAAAATATTTCTTATAATATTTGGAAAGTATTTATAAAGACTTTTTATAATAGCAGTAAAAACTTTATACAAAAATTGTGTTAGAAAATTTTTTTGTACCTTAACTTTCCTTTGATAATTCAAAGTAATCAATAGTTGAGACTTATTAGGGATTAACTTTATAGTACTGTGTCCCACCTGAGCAACAGCATTGTTAGTTTACGAAATCAACAAAACATGATACACGTCGTACATATACACATATACATATGAAGCATCGTAATTACTGCAACATAAACACAAAAGAACAAACATAAAAGTTTCATTTAACAAAAAAAACAAAACCACTAAACAATATATGTAATACCTCAGAGTTCGTCGAATCTCACTCTCAAAACAAACACCACAGTATTCCGAGCGTTTTTACAGTGCACATTTGCTTATACTACTACATGGTTTTCCCGATTTATAGCCGGGCAACAATGACGGATCGTATGGCACGCATGTCAGGGTTGTCGACGCGACCGAGCGGGCAGAAAGTCTGGCACAAACTGAAGCGCCAGCCCTGAGCTGAGGCGGGTGGGAGAGGGGATCTGGTGGGTCCAAAACTCGGGGTGCACAGCCGAACCCACCCACTCACCCACCCACAAGTTCGCCCACGCAAGAAACTCCTGTGTGTTTGTGTGTGTGTGTTCTGATAAATAATTGACAAGCATTGGAATGTGTTCGCACTATATCCATCACGGTAGTGAGTGATTATCATCGTGTGCGAATTTCTCTCAAAGCCTTGCACGTCAAAGTATGCGGTTGTGCTCGCGTTATATGTACATATGTAGTTTTAAAACAATAAAGCAAAATTTGAGGTGCGCAAGTCGCATGCGGCCCTCCATATAATTTTTTGGGGCGGCGACTAAACATCTAAAATATAGAATACTAGTGGTTTTACCGCTTAAACATGACTAATCAAATAGTAAGCATTTTATGAAATATATTTGAATAGTTTTATTTAATATAAATTTATTTGAATACTCATTTGTTTCTTTTTTTATTAAATTGACTGTCACGAACAAACAAACATATATACTGTCTCTTTCGAAATTATATGTATACCAGAATTCAGTGCCTGCGCCCCCGGAGCCTTCACCCCCGGCGGCGCCTGCGACCAATAGAGCTTCGCCCCCGGTGCGAAGGCGGCTTCGCCCTCGGGGACTTTGAATTCTTTGAATTGAAAAAAATCGAATCGGTGCCTTTGAATCGAAAAAAAAAAACTAAGAACCAACGAACGAAGCATACATATATACATATGTATTTTATTTTTATTTTTATTTTTTATTGTTACAAATCAATATACACTCGTCATTACAGATTTTCTCCAATGCGACGGGTGTACGTTAACGAAATACAGAATAGATAAACAATCAGTAATCAGAAATACAGTAATACATCTACAATCAGAATATATAGCATATAACAATTAATCAGAAATAATAATCATAGAGACATCTATGGATAATTTTTAGATTTTTTTTCTTTGTGTACAATTTTTATACATATAATAAATACGAAATTATAGAGATGTCTATAGAGATATCTATAGATTTCAGATAACTGTGTATAATTATTACAAATTATACACAGGCAGATTTTGTGACAACAGGAATAGATCTAATACCAATTTTCAGGAACCGTTTCAGCAATGATCAGATAAAATTGGCAAAATCTGATAGAGAAACGATCGATTTGGAGTCACAAAACCCCCAAATCTAACCAGCAGATGGCGAGGATTCGAACCTGTGACCTCAGTGGTGCAAATATATACGCTACCACTAAACCAAACTGCTGGTATGTACATATATACAAAGTCTCTTTCCAAATTATTTATTAGATGATCAGAATTATATTTGAAATTCGAGTTTCAGTTACAAAAACACTATTTTTGGTTGAATTAATTCACAAATTTTTATGACTTATTTGAATTCGATATGTCCAGAATCTCGGAAAAGCAGAATAAAAAAAAAAATTATAAAGAAAGCTATCGCAGTGCGCCTCACGAACGAGTAAAGCACTACATATATCAATGGTTTAAAAGAAAGAAAACAGTTGAGCATCATTGATTTGAAAGTTGATTGATATTAAGTGATATGCGTCTTAGCATTGCTATAATATTATCTGATACGTTCATACGTGAGTTTATTTGCCAGAACATATGATATTTGAAAAACATTTGTATAATAAAACCAACAAAATCGGAAGAAGATGGTGAAATACTAGCGTCCAAAAATCGTTCAGGGATTGCATTTTAACATCAAATTTCATTTACCGGCTTTTTCCGGTAAAAGAAAAATTAAAGTGGATTAAATAACTGTATGCGGTTACTTTTATTATACATACATATACGCTAACCTAGATTGAACCGTATATATGTGTTAGAAATAAATCTGAAATGAATAATGTCATAAAAATACATACAGTTCATTCGTAATAATTAATAATCGTAATTAAAACAACCGTTTGATCGAATTTATTACAACTTGGTTGGTCTGTGTTGCCACTCTCAAGCATGCATAGCGTCGCCAGTCTTACGAATCCATTAGTGGTGCTACAAAAGAACTGTCAAACTGACAGTAGGCTATCTATGTACTCGCTAAGACACAATGTGTTACTAAGCTAACAATGTGTTATTATTACTACATATGTTACCATTGTTCAAAACTTCTAGACGTATACAAAATATGATGAATATGTAGTAGCGTAACGTAATCCCTAAAGCAAATAGCAGATATGCCGCTGACAAGACCCTGGTCCAATTATGGGATTATTCGCGACGCGTATTTCATCTCTCTTCTGATTCGTCGAATAACTTTGCTAAGGTATTAAGCATGCTGAGTTTGTTTTGATGACTTCTTACCGGCCAAGGCAAGACCGTTTACTTTTGAGACTGTCTGCGTTTACAATTGTCTGTGGGTATTAATATGTCTAGTGGGTACTACCGATTGAGAAGTCCGACTTTGGTTAGAACTCGATTAGAAAATCATACGATGTACAATGTATGATTTGAAGTATTTCTGCGGTGCTGCTTGAATTGTTCCTACATATATTATCAAAGTGGATCGTTTTCTGTCAGAATTTGCTAATTTCACTGTCGAAACGGTTTCTAAATTGTCGAAATTGGTTTATACCCTCCCATTATTGTCATCGTTGTCTGAATTTGTTTGCCACACATATGTACCTTCTATTCATTTTGTTCAAAATTTCAGTCATTTTAGATATTTAATACTGAAAATAAACAAATTCTAGACAACTTTCCACAATACTCCAAATTCAACAAATTCCACAATATTCCTATTTCCATCGTTTTTAACCCTCCCTCACCAAAGTGGGGTATGCAAGTGCCCCAATTTTTACGTTTTTCCTAATAACTCTATACACCCTATATTTCTTGTATTCCTAGAATTAAGTACAATAAATTTATTTTAATAGATTTTGTATGATTTAGAAAAGGGGTACATCGTACAAAAATACATTTATACATTTCTACGTTCCATAGTATGATTTAAAGGCGGTAGCGATAAGTCATGTTTTTGACTGTTCGATGAATCAATGCGAGAGAAAGACAGCTCGAATTTGGTAAGCTATTGTTTTCGTTGCTTTTGGCGCGTGGCTATTGAGTCATGAAGTCGCCTGTTAGCCTTATCTACATATGTGCATTTGCGCGTTATTTTTTAATACAAAAATAGTCAAAAACATGCTATAGGACTAAATTTTTTTATGTTGATGTATAAAATGATTAATAAGATATATATTGAACCCATTTGTATCGAGAAAAGCTGTATTTTGATTAAAAAATACTGGAGTCTTACTCGATCCCGGTTCGGCACACTCGTTTGATCTCGACGCTCCATCCTTCAAAAGTTAATGCAATATTATGCAATAATGTATCCGTATAATTACTTAGTTCGTAAAAAAAATATTTCCCGTGATAATTAATATAGAAATTTTGATGATTTACCGGTAGATCGGTAGATCGTTAGTGCAATCCCAAAAAGCGAGCCTAAGGCCAAGTTCAACTCATTTCAGAGCAATATGATTTTAACCGCGTGTCAAAAAAAATTTAACGGCACGTGATAGAAAGACGCTTGTCTGAAGCCTGCCTAAAAGTCGGTAGTGGGATTTGAATAAACCAATAAAATAAACGATTCAGTTTATCCTCTATCCACTTTTATGGTTATTCCACGACATAAGTTCTGCAGGGTGAATAACCACGTAAATTGTATAAATTGCAAAGGACTCCGATGTCAGCTTCAATTTGGTATTAAAAGTGACAGTCAAATTACTATACTTTATGAATATTGACGGACGGCTACATAAATCTAGGCGAAAAAAACTAAAAGGATAATAACTTTTTTTTCGAAAATAATGAAAGTTTTCTTTGAAAGCATTAGAATATTTGAAAATATTACGGATAAATGTAAGGAGAAAAAATATTTACTTGATATAAAGTTCGTTTACACATAATGACCTCTCAATTCGTCATATTTGACAGGAGTATTTACATATATGTATATACATATTTATCGATTCATTAGATGATTGCCCTTTTTTATTCGGTTTATCCAAAATTGCAGGATTTTTACAAATAATAAATGATTGGAAAATGTTAAAAAAAGTACATATTAATAGCTTCAAAATATGGAACAAATATAAGATGTAAAAAAATATATGTAACATAAGTACAAATTTCATTGAATCGCAATTGCTTCAACATAGTGATATTTTTTTATAGTTATTCCAATCTGTCATTAAATTAGAAAAGATTTGATAAGTTTGAATGTTTTATCTGAATTTGTTGCATTGATAATTTCATATTAAAGACAAATCCCAATTATTCTATCCAAAAGAAGTTACTTTTGGATAGAATAATTGGAAAATTGTTTTTTCATTGGGAAAACTGCAAAAGAGTAATTTTTTTAGTTATTTTCAACTTCTTTTTGATAGAATGATTGGGATTTATCTTCAATATGAAATTATCAATGCAATTAATTGAAACAAAATATTCAAATTCATCAAATCATTTGTAATTTAATCACAAATTTTCCGGCACGTTTTTTTTAGAACATTTTTCCATATCTGTTACAGATCCATCTTTGTTTCCACCTCCTGAGCTGATTATTTAAATAAAAATTAACATGAAACCTCCAATAATTTTCGTATATACTAAATATGATTGTCCAATATTGTTTATCAGCTATGAATCGACGACGTTTAGAAAATGACAATTTGAAATTGGAATACAAAATGGTGTATTCTGTACGAGCTCAATTCGACAAGGTATGTATTATTATATTTTGCGGTGATTTCAATCATTAAAACTTCACATGCATACTTCATATTCCAAGTATTGAAAACAAAATTTACTATCAAATTCATTATTAATGTAAAAAGCCAATTTATGCACAGAATACACAAAACGTAAATAATTTGAATGACAATCAAATTGCTTTGCTTAAAATCCACATGCACAATTAATTATGGAATGCACAGTGGTGCAACTTCGGAAGCACAAAGCTCTCTGTCGAGTTGACACCTTAGTTTCAGTATGCACAGAAGGCTGTCGTGCAATATGATGAGAATATCAACCATTTACCGATTATGCATCGTTGCAAATTACTTATGCACGTACCGGAAATTTCATACAGGATAAATATGATTACAATTTTATTTATTTATTTAAAGTTTGGACCATTGTAGCATTACAGAAATTCCTAATGCGCGACAATTGTCCAAAATATAACAGAAAAGAAAATAAACAAAATAATAACTAAAGAAATTAGACATGACAAAAACAACACATATTGTAGCGTGGACGTGAAGAGGGGTTTCCAGGATCGGAGAGAAAGACGCCGTAGTGTTGTAGAAGTGGTTTATTCGTCCGCACCCGTCGGCTCTCCAGCTCGGAATGCTTTCCAGTTCGAGAGCGCCCAATATTTATACTCATTGAGCGCAATACACATACATATATAAGCGAGAATCTATTGGTCGATGGGTCGCGCGATCCTATTGGGCGTAACATACGGCTCCTCTATTCGTCGAGGCCATTTTGGCTCGAACAAGAGATCAGGTGATTAGCGCTAATAAACCGTCGGTCCACGAGCGTCACTCACCTAATCTCTACGTTACAATATATACACAAACAACAAATTTAACATAATTGACCGATTGAATCTTGACCGATTAATCCATTTCTTCTTCTATTCTATTTTATAACCTTTTTCCAATATTTTAACACTTTAGTTTAGTTATGCAATGTGCTAGCTATGTATTTAGTCATGTTATAGTTTTTATTTTTTTTCTTTTTCATTTGGTTTATCTTGTATTTATCTTTTTCATTTGTTTATCTTTGTGAAAATCTGTAATTGGACTCGGATGTTATATACATACTAGTGAATAGCCCGATGAAATACCATCGCATGGGTATAAAATTATTATATACCCGTATAAAACTAAAAAAAAAAATCCGGAACCGGAACCGTTATTTTCGTAGACTCTCATAGATAGTTTTCAATTCTTTATTTGTAATAATTTTCAATTCTTTAAGTTAACGTTAACAAAATGTAATATTTTCCGATTATATACAAACGGTCATTGACCTCGTAACGTTGAATATTATTATTACACATAACAAATTACGTGCATATACATATGATGTATATTTACAACACGTATTCTGGGCGAGGATATGGCATGCGACGCGAGCTCGTTAGCGCCAATGCGTTTGGATCGGAGGGTCCGAGGTTCGATTCCCGGCGCCCGCGGTGAATGAAATCAATTTTTTTCTCGAATATCGTCAAAATATAAATAATTTAAATTATAATTATAATTAAATTGAAAATAAATACATAAAAAAATGGTTCAAAACCTCGCTAAATGGAATTATTAAAATTACGTATTTTTATATGGCGAGAAGGAATATTTCAATTAATGTTTAAAAAAAAAAGGTGAAATGAAAAATTGGATTTGGCGTAATGTCCGAGACCATTAGCTCAATGTAGACCCATATTCAGGCTATTTGGGGTGATCGGTTCGAGATCATTGCGACAAAGTCGTCTCGTCGAAAAATGAATTAATCGATTTTTATCGATTCGTTCATTATGTTCGGCGAGAGTTAGGACACACACACACACACACACACACACAGATTACCGTCTTTATATATATGATATTATATATTTACTCTTTGTTTTTATGCATGTCTACATCTTGTTTTCTGTTGATTTTGCAATAAATAAAATAAAAATAAAATAAAATAAAATAATCATAAAATATAATAGCTATAAAATAGTAGATAATAATAATTAAAAATATATAAAAAACAAAGGAATGTCTTATGAAAGAAAAAATAGAGAAAGAAAAATAAATATATAATATACATTTGTATATACACAGACAAAAATACCTTTATACATAATTATAAAAAACAAGAGCACATAACGTAAAAATATGAAATAGTAAAATATAACATAAGGAATGTCTTTCACCCACAGCCAGTTCCAATAAATAAAAACCAACTGCAAATACAAAACATCCCTGTGAGGCCCAAATGGAAGAGAGTAAATCAAAATTCCACTCATAAATCACAATTAATTATGAAAAACAATGATGAGCGCAGACTACCAGACAAATAGGTTAGGTACATTTTCAGGTACGCCGAATTGAAAAAAGTTCATCTAAAAAATATTCGAATTAAAACAGTTAATTAGTGAAAAAAATACATGTACGACATAATTTGAAAAGTACATATGTATGTATGTATGTATACATCGAGTAGGAAAAACATTGCACATTGTAAGTGTATAATCTAATTAGTTACGATACACTTTGACATACATATTGGCAAGAGTTCAAAAATAGCCGAGAGAAACATTCTCGTGAATTGACACGACCGAAATATATTTATGCGGAATACGTGCGAAAGCCTACGTTTTTTGGGAAAAAGGCTATTGATTCAAAACAAAATATTTACAATGTACGAACATGTATAATGTTTAATTGCGTTAATTGCACACAACAGTATTACATATATTATATGTACGTTTCACATCCTTAGAACACAAAGGTAAAAATTACACAATTTAATTAAATTAAGTTATTAATAGTGTAGGTATGTATATATTAATAGTTTATATTTAATGCTTTAGTTTTTTTTATGATTGTGTATAAATGTGTTTTTTTTGTGTATTAATATATATTTATATATATTTTTATTTATCTCATTACGTATTCTTGTAATGTTACAATGGTCCAAAATCAAATAAATAAATATTTTAAGTAACACTTAAAACAAATCTATTTCTTTCCAAAACCACCCATCGAAATTTCAACTGACGAAACACTAGAAGGAAACGAAAGCCAAAGGAATTTACAATTGAAAGATAAGTTTACTAAACGAGTTATGAAAATCTCTCAGCTGATTTTTTGCGACATTTAACAGACACACAAATAAGTAGGCGCCGCGTGTTTTTTCTTTAGATATTTTTATTCATTTATATTTTTAGACTATTGTGGAATGACAGGAAGAATCTTATGCGCCACGATGGCGTACGTAAGAAAATAAGAGGAAAAAATACATCGATTAAAAAAAAAAAGCAATAGCAGAAAATATGATAATACACAATAAATAAACCTTATAAAAAATGAAATAACAGAATACATAGTAGGGAATGTCTTGGATCAGCAGTCAGTACTGATATATGTACATATGTACATATGTATATATGTATATATAAGAACCAGCCGTAAATATAAAACATCTCCACGTGGCCCAAAAGGAAGAGAGACGATCAAAATTCCACCCATACATCACATAAATTATGAAAATAATTATAAGCGCAAGCTACCAGACAAATAAATTGGGTTAAGGTTTATAAATAGTTTTCCTGTGGTGGAAAATATCACATTCAAGCATGGCAGCAACGATTTCATTAAAAAGTTGGATAGCTCTTGGAATAGGAGCCATCCGATAAAGCACTGTGCGGGCAGGAGGTGCAACCATCAAATGATGGTTGTACCATCAAATGACATAATTAATAGGGACATTAAGTCCCAAATATTTCAGCAACGACAGGCATGACGTATTTCGTAGTAGAAGCTGGAGAATAAAACGAATTAATACGAAGTTTCACCGAAATGTACGAATATGTACATACATACCATGAAAACTTGAGAGGAAGACCCCAATGCGCCTTCCTGGAAAATTAATTACAAACAATGCAGCATTTTTAATACACAAATCACTGTATTTAGGAAGAACACGAAATCAAGAATTAATTAATTAATTAATAAATTAATCCATTGAGACATCTAAGGCTTTTTAGACTTGTACATAATTTTTTTTACAAATTGTACATACATTAATACAGAATATTTGTGACAGCAGGTAGGATGATTTTTTTTCCAATTTTAAGGCATCATTTCAACAATGATCAGATAAAATTGGCAAACTCTGATAAGAAACGATCGACTTGTACTCACAAACATCCAAGTCTAACCAGCAGTATATTAAAGATGAGCTTTACTGCTGGCTATATATTTCCGTAAAATATATGTTTATGTATGTATATGTTTCCATAAAAGTGTAAAATATTTTGATATGATTTTGATATGTCATTAATATTCGAATACAAATAAACTAGTAGATATGTTTCAAAAGGGGAAAATACAGTTTTACCGAAACTAACAAGAAATTATATGTAAATTAATACGCTTCGATACCTCTGATTTTTTCACAAAATGATTTAAGATTCAACAATGCGTAGCAATTCCAATAATATTACTTACTATTTTGAATTATGGAAAAGAGTTTTATATTAAGATGACCCTAATAATGAATTCAAAACAAAAATATGACTTTCCGACTCAAATTACTAGTCAGTTTTCACAATAGTGTAAATACAATACATAAAAATCAGGTCGCATTGAAAGTCTAGGTTCTGTGAACCATATTCAAAAGGTGGATGAAAGAAACAGTACTACGAATTATATTAGTTTTATATCAGATTTGAAATGCTTTGTGTCGTATGACATTAATACGTAAGATAAATGAAACATATTTCAACTAGGCAGAATACATTACAACTGGCAAACACACTTTGACTGTAACAGATAGATGCATACATATGTACATATGTTTTGTGGAGCTACCACCTTAGTGTTCTAAGGACGAGATATGCATATCAATGTATTGTACACAGTTATAGTTGAACCAAAGTTTATTTGTAATATTCGCATACGTATTATATTTACATTGTATGTACATATATACATAAATTCCACCCAAAATGTTGAAAGTGGATATTGTTATATTACAGGGCAAGTATCTGCTATTGTGTGATATAGGGAGCAAGCGTCAAAACTAGTTTTATCAGTATTCAACACCATTTGACACGGAAGCCTACCACAATACACGGTGCGTGTTGCTAAGTTTTCCACGAACGATAAGACGCAACAGAGGGGGATTTTTATATAAAATTTAGATGATAACGAAACGGAAACTGTGTTGCTCGAGAGATGTCAACTCATCTAGAGAGTCGAATGGCTTAAAAACACGGGTAGGAATATGTACATATATATATATATATATATATATATATATATATATATATATATATATATATATATATATATATATATATATATATATATATATATATATATTCATACAATAGGTATTTAATATTTAAATAATAATAACTAAAACTGTTTTCAGGGCAAAAGCAGCATTTAAATATTCTGAAGACGCCGAAGTGAACCTGTATGAAGTAACCTGATCAAGTAACATTGTTAAGAGGGCTGCACACCCGAAACCTTAATTTTGTTACCGTTCCTTTCTTCGATATATATATTGAGTGTATGTATATATTGATTGAATGCGACAATATATATCAATATATATATATACGCTTCGACCAGATAAAACGTGTTTTAAATTGACAAAATCGAGGTTTCGTATTCTACTATTTTCTCCTCCAAAACTGGACCAATTTTTAAAAAAACTTCATCATCAGTATGAGAAAGATACTTTCTGTGCATCTATCGGCGTATTTTTTTTAAAATCGACCGTTAAATAACCACGCTAGACTATTTTCGTGGGTGTAAAAAAGGGGCGATTTTATAGATGTTTGGCGGCTCCTAGCTCCTATAAAAAATAATTAATCAAAAAAATAAAACGATGGATGCACCCCAATGGTGGATATCCATAGCATATTAAAAAATAATTTCTCTAGTGCCATAATTGAGGTAGGGAGAAGTATAGTACGTTTGTATGGACAAGACGCTGCTGTCCAGCCCTCTTAAGGTTAAGTAATGATTGACTTTCCAACTCAATTTACATAATAGTCGAATGACGTTTAACGAAAGTCTAACCTGGTGCCAATTTATAGTTGAAGAGTATTTTCAGTTGTATCATACATATTTTGAGCAGTTGGAATGTAATTCGCCATATATGGATATTATTTTTTTACATACATACATATATACAAATATACCTGGAAGGCTTAACAGGTAAACCCCAAATGCGCCTTCCTGGTCCACATAATTATTACATAGATACATGTAAATCTAAACAATATCTGACATCTATGGTCAGATATTATAAACATCGTATTAAGAGGGCTGTACACCCGAAACCTTAATTTTGTTACCGTTCCTTTCTTCGATGTATATATTGAGTGTATGTATATATTGAGTGTATGCGACAATATATATCAATATATATATTGAATGAATGCGACAGTTGCGCTTCGACCAGATAAAACGTGTTTTAAATTGACAAAATCGAGGTTTCGTATTCTACTATTTTCTCCTCCAAAACTGGACCAATTTTTAAAAAAAATTCATCATCTATGGTGAGCAATATGGCGAAACCTAAGATATAACAATAACTAAAGGTTCACAACAGAAAATTGGGAAGGAAACGCCAATTTTACAGGAATCGTTTAAATGAAAATCAGAAAAATTGGCAAATTCTGATAAGAAACGATCGACCTCGACAAACCAAGGTCTGGCCAACAGCGAGACATAGCGGGGATCGAACTCGTAACATCAAGTACGAAATAATTCATGAATTGATTCACGTGGGTTATACGGAATATATTCCAACTAGTCAAAATACATTACAACTGGAAGATACACTTGACTGTAACATATAACGTAACGTAGTATAATAGATAGTTATATAATAGATTATCTATTATAGTATAATAGTTATCTATTAAAACATACTTACTCCTCGGTCTCTAGTTTATGTAAACGCAAAAGCTTTGCATTCGCCAGTCAGGTTTGAAGACTTCAAACCTGACTGGAGATTAAACAATTGTCATTAACTGGAGATTAAACAACTGTCTGTCAGATTAAACAATTAAAATCTGACAGCGAGATGGCAGGGCGAAAAGTAATGAAACTACCGATGTGAATGATGAATGTGATAGATAAACGTCACCGTGAAATACGATGCAGTATTTTCAAACGTGTATATTACGATTATTTTTCACCATCATTATGACGGATGATACTTCCACTTATATTGAAGACCTAAATGAGCTGGCAAAGTATGAAATCGATCGGATAACAGGCAAAAATTTTCCTAAATAATAATCGTTAGTGAAAGTACATAAGAAGAGGTTTGTAAAAAAAGAATAATATAATATATAAAATTCTATATAAATTTTATACCTAATTGCTCTATGAGAGTTACGATTTTGTTGTCATTTAATCTTAATTTGTTCCACGTAATTTATTATTATTTTTCTTACATATTGAATGAAAAAAAAAGTAATTATTGACGAAATATTTCAATATTCAATTCAATTAATATAACAAGTCAATATTATACACACATACTTGTTGTTAGGAATTGGGAACACCTTAAGCTATTATTTAATTTATTATTTTTCTGTGAGTGCGAAAATAACTCGTTTTATTGATAATTCAATTATTTCGGAATTCGTTGTAGCGTAACTTGATTGTATTACATTATATTTTATACTACAGATCAGATTATAAATACATAGTATATTTCAAAAAACTATGTACATATATGTAGTATCGTACAATTAACAAATAACCACGGTAATACATATGTATGTACATACATATATCGACTTACATACGAGGTCTAGCGTTCAAGCTCGAAAAAGAGATAAAAATATGTATCTTTATATTTAAACGATTTTATCAATAATTTACTATATGTATTTTAAATTAAAATCTAAAAGACTCATTTAAAAAAAATCCAATTTCAACTCGGGCTAAGCTTTAATACTTGGACTACGGTTGCCATTCTACTTTTTTGGAATAAATACTTTGAATTATATTGACTTCTTTTTGAAAAGGTTCGTTATTTATTTAAAATAAAAAACAAAAAACTTCAAAGTCAGAGTCGAGAGATTTTCCTAAACGTGGATTTTTGATGTGAAAAATCTGATAAATTTTTCCCAACATTGTAAAACAAAGTATTCCTTTATCTACGGTAATACACAGTCGTTATATGGAAAATATCGTAAACGGCTTACAACTTTGACCTGAAAGGAAAACGAGTAAAAAATGAAGGAGAGTAGGAGAAAAGGAGGTGAGATTATTCAAGAATTTGATTTCCTCATCAAAGACACTCAAAATTCACAGTCCCGACTCGACAGCTGTGATTTATACATCGATGGCTATATAAATTATATGAAATTCCAAATTAACCCCTGCCAATGAAACTGATGGAGAGATTTCACAGAAAATAAGTACAACCAAATATTTTCATTACTCAATAATATAAAATTCATACCATTCAATGATGTTGTAAATTTCAATTAGAAATACATTCACCTTAAGAACATCATTGGAATCGGCAATAGTTTCGCTTATTAGGTAACATCATTCTTGTAACATCATTCTTGCTCATTATTTTAATAGGACAGAAAATCACAGACCTTAAAGCCGATTTTGAAGTCGACATTTTGTTACATGTATGTATCGTGGCCAATATCTGAGACACCAAATTGTGTTCAAATAAGAGACACCAATTAAGAATAGGAGATAAAGTGTATAATAGTAATATAATTATGTAGTTACTATAAATATGTAATAGATGTACGTTTGATTAGCTAATACAGTGGCATGCAAGACGAATTAGGCAAGCACAGCGGTCATGGCAAACACGGCGAACAAGGCGAACACATCAAACATGGCGTTCAAAACAAACATGGTGAACCCAACAAACAAGGCGAACGCAATGAACAAGGCAAACACAGCGAATAATGCGAACATTCATCTAGCTCTTTCAAAATTCTCCTAGCTTCAATCTTCAACCCCCCCCCCCTTGCGAATAAAACAAACATGGTGAACCCAACGAACAAAACGAACGCAATGAACAAGGCGAACGCAATTAATTATTGTAAAAAACTAAATGTATGTAAGCTTATTGTAAATCATATTAACAATTAGATACAACATAACTTCTTATTGAATACTTATCTCGCAGATAAAACTCACTGAAGAGATATACAGTGAAATGTCAGATCTGACATATTTGGCCAAAAATCAATATATATATATATATCGTGTATTACATTACATGAAGCTAGACGGCAAATTTGAAATTTATATATACATATGAGAGTTAAAACTATAAATATTTAAATATTAGAGATAACTAGAACCTATAGAGCAAATTTTATAAAATATAGAGTGAATTATAGGCGTTTAAACAATTAAAATATGATATGGCCATATCACGGCGAAAAGGTTGAAGATAGATTATAGTAGCTTGCCGTCACCGTCATAGACGTCACCACACGAAAATGTGGATATTTGATACGCATTGTATACGATATTTTATCTCCAACGTAATGGCAGGCGATACATTAACGTATATTGATGACCAAAATGAGCAAAATGGCAAAGCACGAAAACGATCGGATAAGAGATAAGAGATATAAAAATTACCACTAACACGAAAACCATGTGAAATGCAAAGGAGGTATGTAAATAAGTGCACATATCAAATAACGTGAACACAATAAACATGGCTAACGCAACAAACATGGCGAGCATAATCAACATAGTGAACCCAACAAACTAGACGAACACAACGAACAAGGAGAACATAGCGAAAAAGGCGAACACAACTAATATGGTGAACCCAACAAACCAGACGAACGCAACGAACAAGGTGAACACAACGAACAAGGCGAACATTCTTCTAGTTTTTCAGTCTCCAACCCTCAACCCCCCCCCCATTACCGACACACAAACCAATATTCGTAATTTTCTTCAACTCCATTGTTCGTCTAGTCTAGACATTCTTCTAGTTCTAAAGTAGTCACCGGAGTCTGAGGGGGCCGTGTATTGTTCAAAGGTTGTAAATGCATTGTTAAAGGTTTGCCGAACAATGGATAGCACTGTGACTATCCTACCTCTATTCTAAAGTCACCAACCATCAACCCTCCCCCATTACCGACACACAATCCGATATTCATCATTTTCGTCAACTCCATTGTTCGTCTAGTCTAGACGACCTCTACGAATACTCATAGCCGTCAAGATGAAATCCAATACAGAGCAACATCAATATGCACTATCAAAGTAAAATAGGCAAAGTTTGAAGTCAACAACGTCTACTTTATGTAGAACACGATACTCATTAATTCCATACGTACATATGTACGTATGAATGTATGTAGAAAGACAACAGAACAAAACAGTACTTACTACGGTATTTTTATTTAAGACTTTGCAAGAAACTGCAAACTCACATACGTATGTATGTACATACTATACTTCGCATGCGAACGGTGGCAGGGGGGGGCAGGAGCTCAAAGAAGGATCCTCAGGGAAAATAATAATAGTCTATTTATCTTGTCCTTTATCCGAGTTGAGCTAGCTCGCCCATAATTTCTGACGATATCTGGCGGCCATCTTACGTCCGTTGACCGCGGTCTGTGCGGCGGTTGCGATTTTGTTTGTGCGGGGCCGTACCTTTTTCACCGGGCCCATAAATCAGGATTTTTCATCGTAAAACACGTGTTAAAATCGTTTAACAAAACAAAATTATTTATCGCGCCAATATTGCGCGAATGTCGACCAGAAAATTTCGCACGCCGATAAGCGAAATAAACCCAAAAGCGGCGCGAGGTATATACACATATGAACTTTTTTTTTTTTTTGTGAGGCTTGGGGTTGACTGTCGCGTTTTATAATCGTCGATCCCACATGCGCTGGAAATAAATAACAGGTGCGTTAAATTAATTGGCGGCCTATTTGCCCTCGATCATTAGTCGGATGGTCCTTGTCGGCCCACGCACAAGTCGGAGAAACGAAATTAGCCCTGTCAGCTAGCCGTGTTAGTATTGACCAATCGAATTAATCGCACAATGCGCTCACGTCTGCAATTCTATTGAATTTTTGTGACCTAAATTGGTATTTGAATTCCATTCAACTCTCACGTATCGTTTTACGTGTGAAAATGCCAGTGTGTAGGTATGTAGAAATGCCGAGTCTTTCACGTGTTTCATATATGTATGTATGTACATATCCAATAAAGTTAAAGGAATGTATATATGTACATATGTATGTACATCATATTGATCTTTTTTAAATCATCATATATATAATATCGCTATTATGTGTCTGTCTGTCTGAGATAACGCTCGTCGTACTATAATAGTCGTTTCGATTCGACATACTACATATGTACATATGGGTCTACGTGACGAGCCAGAATGTTAAATTACAGAAAACACAAATATCGGAAGGCAAAGAACGAAAATCGAAAGATCTTAAGTCGAAAGATAAAAAAAGGGTGCATGGTAAACGGTACACACGCGCTTAATTTTCACGAGCAGGGTACAACAGGAACAAGAGGAACAGGCTTTTCCTCCCGTATTAATGTGCGCGCGCAGAATACGGGAGGAAAAGCCTGTTCCTCTTGTTCTTGTTGTACCCTGCTCGCGCAAATTAAGTGAGTATGTACCGTTTACCATGCACCCTTTTTTTTGATCTTTCAACTTAAGATCTTTCGATTTTCGATCTTTGCCTTCCGATATTTGTGTTTTCTGTAATTTAACATTCTGGCTCGTCACGGAGACCGGTATATACATATGTATGTACATACGTCACAGCCAAACCACTAACAAAACGTATACGAATATTGCTAAAAAATAACGAATACAAAAGAAAAAAAACTTCTAAATATATACTGTTTGCTACCAATGTTTCCTCGAGGTAAAGAGACTGCGATAAGTCTCTGAGAGTTTGCCGCCATCTATTGAAATTTAATTAATTAATTCATTTTTCTATTGGTAATACATACATATATGTATGTATATGTAGGTAGCTAGACACATTTTTACATTTATATTAAATATATGTATTCAAAAGGTATTTGAAATATATTCAACTGCGTGCGGATCGAGCAGGACCGACACATTATTTATTTTTACTTATATTTATTTTTATTTACATTATTGTTTATTACTTTTATTTAATAATTTAATATAGCAACAGCCATGCGATGATATTTCATCAGGTACAACACTATTTATAAGACATATATACATATATATCACGGATAAAGCACTAATTAATCCTAGTTACATGTACCAAAAATCCTATTTTTTCCTCTAAAAATTATATGTTTATATTATATTATATACAATCTAAAATTACTTCAATTTGAAATAAAATAATCATAAATTAAAAAGAGGTGGATAATAAAAGCTCAATAAACATATTAGGCAAAAAAAATCAAGTATTTCCGCAACACCCATTGTACAATATAATGCTAAGATTCTTATATTTACGATTGTCTTCTCCATACAAATGGATTCAATAAAATTTTAGATTTCCGGAATCTATACGTAGAATGAAGAGAAAAAAACATCTCACTAAAAAATTGAGATTGTTGACTGCTACTCAAGGAAAATGAGATATTGAGAAAATCGCAGTGGCGTATTATAAAATGAAACAAGAAATCAACAATGTATGCTGTTGTATAATATAATAAAATACATATGTAAATAATATGTAAAAATTAAACTAAGATAAAGCATCCGTTGTTAAAATGAAACATTTGTATATTCCGGATAGCTTACAAGATCATACATATAACATAAACATGTAATGCTACCAAACTTAAAGCAAATATACAAATAAAATTAATAATTATGTGAATGTACAAATAGTAATAAATTAAGCTGAGAATTAATTTCATAAGATGATATACAAAATGGAACGTGCAAACGTATGTATGTACATACGTGTGTGTTAATAATACGATTCTCACATAGTCTTCGCGAGTTTCCATTATACGAATACATAAGCGGAATCACGTTTATCTATGTATATCTTTCGACGGAACGTACCTATTGTCTTATCTATATGGATTATTCCTTCATTTTATGCTATTCTATTCGGTATTCTGCTCGGTAGGGACCTTTTTACGCGGTCGTATCATTTTCATTTCACAATTGAATAAAAAGAATCGTGTTCCGCGCATCTGTCGAACAAGAGAGAGCCTTACGTAAGTTGGCCATGAAAAAATGGTATATACCCACTATAAAATTTATATTAAACCGTATTTTTCGCCAGATTATCTATAGACAGGGTATGGAGTGGGGGCGAAGTAGAGAAGAAGAAAAAAAAATGACGGCGGGGTCCGTTCATCTTTTCAATTATGTAAATGAAGAAGGAAGCCATTTAAGCAGTAAATGATGCGTAATTGGATGATAAATTCGGAGAGCCATAAATTATGAACACGATTTTTTTATTTTATAATTTTTTCACCGTCTGAAAATAGGGGTTCAAGTCTCAAAGGAGTGCCTTCCTGCGTAGTATTTATTTAATCCTTTCGCACTTTCATCCTTTTGTTGTTGTTGTTGTTGCTAGGTATATAAGCTTTTGTTTTTTGCGTGAAAAATTACAATGTGAAAGGGTCGTTCGATAAAGAGCGGGAATTTTCCGCACCGTTCTACTTGCTCGCATCCGGAACAATGCATTTTGATTGCAGAACGCTTTTACTCGTTTGACGCTAGCTTATTTTTATTTTATTGAAAGATTTTGCTTCACGTACATATTTTAAGCATTCATAGCTGAATGATTTTCTTATCCATTTACCATAAACGTAAAACGCTGCGGTATAATATCACATAAAATAAAATAAATCTAGATATATGTACATAAATATGTATTTTCAGAGCCGAAGCGATGTCTTTGGCGCTCTTGGCAAATATCAATTTGGCGCCCCTTTATTATTTTTTCATAAGATTAAAAGAATTTATTTCATTTAAAAAATACATATTCATTGAAATATATTAATTAAACATTTTAAAATAAAATTACAAAAAAAGAACAAGATTATTTTTTATTATAAATATCCCACATTTACAATTCCACAATAAATTCCATTTTATAAAAGGAATCAGTGCACTTAAAACAGAATTAAAATTTCGTGATTTTTATTTTTTTGTCGTTTATTGATCATTTTTGTTAATGTTTGTTTCAAATAAATTTTTCTTTATATAAAACCATAAATCTGTCTAGACCGGTAATCTATTACATTATTAACAACTTAACTATTATTACAGAAAGAAAAAAAGTAAAGACGAACTTTTCGTGAATTTGCCGTTAGCAAAGTCTGTTATTCCATTATCAACATTTATATTACTTGCTAATTTCATTTCTATTGATAATATACTTAGATTTGATAATCGATCTTGACCGCTGTTCGATCTCAAATAATTTTCAAGTATTTTTAGTTTACTAAAATCCTTTCTGTCGAAACCTACATATGTGTATTTATCTTTCTATTTATATTTTATTATACAGTATATTGTGTCCTTAATGGCATAATGGCGAATCTGAAAATAAAGTTAAAACCAATAACTTTTGAATAAAAATAAAATAGTTTATTTTATAATTCAGTGAATTATAAAATAAACTCAATGCACACTAAATTGGGGAAAAAAAATGCACACAAATGGAAAAAATAAAGTTCCTTTTCATCTAACATATTTCTTCCGAACATTGAAATTTCTAGTAATTACATATTTCTTAATATCATGTTCAATATATGTATAAAAGATTAGGGCGTACATATTCCATAACATGGAGTATGGAATAAGAGCAGAACTGTATTCAATAACTTAATTTAGTTAAATAAACATAATCGAACTCTAAAGACGCCATTTGACACAGCTCAAATGCAATTTTAATAGAAAATGAAAATGAACCAATAGAAAATGGCTTTACGATTAAATAATCCAATCGACTTTTCCTCTTGACCACAAAAAATGTTCTCTACAAGGAACTTTTTCCAAAAAAGTTGTTTCGAAGAGTATTATTGGCTCTAAAAACTTTATATATTTTTTTCCGAAATGGATTCGAAAAGCTTCACAGCATGTACATACATATGTAGTACATATGTACATGGAAAAATAATAAAAACATAAATTGTGAAAAATAAATATATGAAAAACCAAAACATAAATATCACTTCAGATTTTAAAATTCACCAATCACTACATGAAGTTAAAAAGTTGCAAGAAATCTGATAAACAAAAGTAAAGTTTAAAATAAGCAAAGAAATTTTTGATCTCCTATTAATCACGGTTGGGTCAGAAATGTTTAAATTAAATGGTCAGTAACTACATATGTAATTCGATTTAAAAAATATATTTCATTATACGGTTATAATAGCACAACATAACTTAATAGCCAGCAGTATTGTACATATGTATCTCGGTGGTTGCGTTAATGCTATTCACCGAGAGGTTCTCGAGCTTATGCTATTTTATTTACTATATATTTTCCCGGGTAGAGCTTGATTGACAAGAATTTATTCAGTAGTATTTCTGTAGTGCTGCTGGTCAGACTTGGATATTAGTGAAACCAAGTCAAGTCATACTTTGCTAATTTATTTGGTTTCATTATTGAAACAGCTACTCATTAAATTAGCAAAACTATCCTACCCACTATTTGAATATGATTTTAAATGTATAATCCATAAAATTATATTATATGTATATATATATATATATATATATATATATATATATATATATATATATATATATATATATATATATATATATATATATATATATATATATACAATTTAATTATCAAACTATGGAACTGAGTGTCAAAATGAACTAACCATTCATCACATTCAGCCGAGATTATTCACTGAAATTATTTAAAGTCATTGACCAATCAATCGGAGGCAGTTAAAAATAAACGCGAATTTTCCGCCCGACGTCCAATACCATTCTCTATGGACGCATTACAAGTGTTTTTTTTCCACATTTCGCATTACGAGATTTTTATTCATTCCCTTTTCGAACATTCTGGACGCGTTCCTTCAATCGAAAATATGGCATGCTCATTTTGCGCTCGGCGTGTAATTGCGAATCGGCGAACGTTGCAAATATGGGCACCGGGGTGTGAACAACACGTATATAAATCGCCGGTTCCCAACAGGTTGAAACGAATGTGTGTCGGTAATGAGTTACGTGATAGGATTCCCGGATAACCATTAGCTTCAGACAAATGTCTCGAGCGCGTGGAAGCCCACTCTTTCTGCCAAGATTCCTGCACCCGACTAATGTAGTGCAAGATGCTACGTTCGTATCTCGCGATGTTCATCTTTGTTGCCTCGCCGAAGTTAATTTACAACTTTGAAACGTAATATATGTATATATTAGGCAAATAAGGGCTGTCGGAAGTAAAAAGGCGTATCGCGTTCAGAACAAACTCGAAAGTGTTTATTCAAAAGCATCGATCTAGGTCAAATTTATAATGAAGTTAGATTGTACAAAGGCGTGAAATATACAAAGTTAGTTTATTTGTGGTAAATAAGGATGAAATTGTATTTACATTTGAAATTAATATTATGCAAACCTGACATTTATTCTAATGTCTGCAAATATTCTTTCAAAATTTCTGTCATAAACAAGATCATTAATATTTCAACATGCATATACATAATTTCCATGTTAAGTTTGCTTACCTTTAGCAACATTCAGAAGTAGGTTCTCGTGAGGATAATGGCTTAGACTTCAAAATAAAGAATATTTTTATCAGTCTGGCTTTGTAAAGGCAATGCAACATGGGTTTAAAGGTATAAGGTAAAGGTAAAGTGCAGAAAGTTCCACGACAATTAATGTAATTGAAAGACATGTGAATAAATTCAAAATAATAGACTGATTATATTCTATGAATAAAAATTTCTATACATGATTTCATCATCATTTATAGCCATTTGCCATTCACTGCTGGACGAAGTCCTCTCCAACACGTTTTCATTTGTCTCTGTTTTGAGCAACTCTCATTCATCTCATCCCACACATTCTATCGGGTACAATTCGAGTACTTTTTCCATATTTCGTCCGTTCTTCTAGATAGGTGATATTGCGAATTCAATTTATTCACTCTTACTATTACATCAACCACCTTTGTCATACTTCTAACCCGCGCATTCCGTTTTCTATCTCTCCTCGTTATGTCAAACATTCAGCGTCCCATACTTCTTTGAGTGCATTGTATCTTATGCAGCATACTAGCGTTCAATATCAAAGTTTTCTTTCCATACTTCATCACTGGCAAGACACATTGGTCGAAGATCGACAAAGTGGAATTTTAGATTTTAATACGGCATTCATTCGTCAATGTAAATGCACTGAATGGTGAATAAGCAAATCTGTGGTTGATTTGTTTCATTGTCATTGATTATTTATTATTTTTACTATGTTTTTGTATTTCTTTTTTTTTGTTTTCTTTATATTGGCATGTGGTACTCACTATACTTGGGATATAATATTTTCATTTTTTTTCTCACTGTACTGCTTTCTTTTATATTTTATTCTGTATATGTGCCAATTTAAATTAAGAAATTAACTCCATCCTAATTTCATACGTCTCCTTATATATTCTTCTTTATTACCGGATTTTACTACCGTATTATGATGTAAGAAACCAAAAGCAAATTTTTGTAATGCCAAATCAAATTTTCAGTCAATGATTAATTGTTATATTTTTTAAATGAATCATTAGAAAAAAGCTACCATATACGCATAAACATATGTGTATTCAAACGCCTGCATACTAATGACTACATTTTTATTAAATTTAATCATACATCTCCAATGAGAAAATTTAGTCGCGAATTCATTTTAAATGTACGAATATATCGTTGAATTCATATTCAAACATGTGGATGTATTTTTTGTTCACGTATTCAATATTTGATTTGCAAAGGATTGAATTCAGAGCCGTTAGAGGTGTTATTCAGACACTAAATTGATCAATGGAATAAATGAGTTAGACAAACGCGGTTAAGGGTTCAGATTCGATAATTGCGAACGCATGCAAATTCCAATTTCCTTGCTTTTGCATACGAATACTGGTAATTGCGGCAAAATGAAATTAATTTCCATTATATGAACTAGCAATATTCCATTATATGAACTAGAATTTCACAAACGAATACAAATGTACATACAATTGAATCGACAAAACGCAATCGCATCAAAAATATCTAAATACATACATACACACATACGTTGAAATAATATCAACATTTTTAGACTCTGGGAAATTCTCTTATCCGGCCGAAGGGAAAGGATTAAGGTGCGGAGCCGAGAAGAAAAAAAAAGTGGTATTCTAGTAAAAGTGAGACAATAACAAAGTTTTGACTTAAATCATAGAAAAAAGTTCGCGGGTGGCAGCGGGTGTAAACAATGGTTGTATTTACTGGTCGTCATAAATTTTTTCGCATCAGCACAAGTAAAACCAAACAGGGCCGTTTCATTTTATATACTCCGATATAAAATAAGATAACAACGGCGAAAAAGTTGAGTAATTACTGTAGATAGAAAGCGCCACCGCTAGCTGTTCACATTTCCAACAGGATCCGCGTGCACTTATCAAATTGAAAAACGTACTCCGAAAACGGGCATATTTACTTGAAATCAGATTAGAGAAGATAGGCTTAAACTATAAAGAAGAGATGTATGTACATAGATACAAAACAAACACAAACAAAACAGTACGTGTCCGTTCGAAAGCACATACATATACACACACCGAGTGCCATATGCGCACAGCCGAGAGAACAATGTCTGAAAGATGCCCAAACAGTAAGTATTCAGAGCATATTTGTTCAGGTGCTTACACTGAACAACAAAAAAGGGACAAAAAATAGAATCGGTCAGAGATCCGCATCACTACTATTTGCGGTTCTCTATATCTACAATACGTGTCGGAGGCGGTGGGTGGGCGGGCGGGTGCAAAAACTTATCCTCGACATTGTGAAAGTGGCCCGGCGCGGCACGAACGTCAAAAATAAATATTTATGACAATCCAAAGATGTTTATTTTACACTGAGAACTTTTCCTTTTAAAAATCAAGGAAAATATCGAGAGCATACACGCAAAGTTTTTCCATTTACGCGGCCAACTTCCAAGGTTCGTAACGTCTATGGGCGTCTTTAATTCAAATACGGTACCGCACGCGAATAATATACACATATCCCCGTATAGATATAGAAAGTTATTGTGTTATATTTGAATTCCGAGCACAAATTGAATTTATTCGGTAAGTATATGTTAATTTGTGTATGCGAATTTGGTTTGTGCGTGCTTATGTGTGTGCACATATAGTCATACATATACAATAAGACAATCAAACGTTGAGCGGTTCGCCGTCTTTGATATGTAGAATTGCTGATCAGGGTTTATTTTTAAGATGCGACTGAATAAAACATTTTGTTTTTTTTTCTATATGCACGCACTTCGGTGGAGTCGCAAAATATATCTACAAAAAAAAGAAGAAAACTTAAATTGAGAAAATCGTCTCTTAGTACGAATACAAATTCACTCGCTAGATTGTTCGTATTCAGAGCAGACTGCCGCATAAAACTTTTAAGTTTGATAATGGAATATTGTATACATAAATATATACTTAATATTTCGAAAATACAAAAAAAAAATAATCAGTTTTAAAAATAAATAATTGAAAATGAATATTAAATAATCGAAAGTTCAAACTAAGCAGTTAAGTATATAAAATATTTAACTGATATTAATTAAGTCACAGTTAGGAATTTCAAAAATACTGACATTTGTCACTACCGGTATAACCGATATTTTACGTTTCGGCATCTACCGATAGTACCGGTATCAGTCGATAGTACCGATATCAATCACTGGATTAAAAATTAATTAATTACTTAAATATTGGTTAATTGTCGGTTAATCGTCATTTTTTTTAAAGAATTAATTTAATTATAAAATAATACTATATAAATAATTATTATTTAAAAATAAATACATAATAATAATAGAATTAAAAATAATGTGTTGAATCTTTTTACACAGCGCAAATTACCAATCAGAGACTGAAAAAAAGGAGAAAATTATTTGTGTCCTCGATGCTTAAATGAACTTTTGTGTGGAAGGGATTTTTTTATCTTAAAAATGGTTTATATATATATATATATATATATATATATATATATATATATATATATATATATATATATATATATATATATATATATATATATATATATATATATATATATATATATATATATATATATATATGTATTTTTTTATAAATTTATTTTTCAAATGATATGCTTATCCAAAAAATCGTCATGCAGGTTTCCAAAAAAGGCAAGGAGTCTTTCATTATTAACAGTAAGCTATAAATCAATATATGTACATATGTATGTATTCGGAAATAGTCTCAGGCGTACATAATTACGATACTTTCGGTTATCTTTTTATGTATTTATGTTTATGTTCAAATGTATTTTTTTTATGTATAATTGATGAGTATATTATTTTCGTTATGTATTAATTTATGTTTAATTGTTATTTTGTTTTTTTTTTGTGTAATATTTTTTGACCATTGTGGCGCTTTAGGAATTCCTGTTATGCCACAATGGTCTGTTTACAATAAAATAAATAAATCTTTGATACTAAATTTACGATATACTTATCATTTGAATAGCAGATCGGACAGGATGTCAAGTTCAACTTATCCATACAAATTAACCGATGCAATTAACATACAATTGAAATTATCTTTTATATTTCGGTACTACCGAGAGCTTTTTTTTCTACTACCGGTAGTACCAGAGGTTGAATTTTAGTCAAAGACCATAGTACCTGTATTGGAATCCTTAAATTCAATTAAAAATCGGATTATACATTGATAAAAATCCCAGCCAAAAATACGGTTACGAGTTAGTAAATATGTATGTATGTACTGTCACGTTCCAATGAAAGATTAAATAATTATTTTTTAAAACTACTTGGTTAACTAACCAAGATTTATTTATTATTATTAAAGCGTTACATTTATATTATTGGTAGAATTTAATTACGGAACGGAGAATTTAAATGAGATACGTAGAACTGTTTCACTCTAACATTGCTTCACTATTTAAGTTTGTTCTGCTGCTGATGTGTTGACTGCTACTCTCAAAGTCTCGATGGTGATAACTACCACTCTCGAAGTCTTGATTGTGATGACTGACTTAAATTCTAACAGTAATGAGTTTTTATACTCTTCTTTAAAATAATGAAGTGTTGAAGACATGTGTCGTACAATTTTGGTTAGTCAGTGTTTTAAGGTGTGGTATAAATCAATCGTGTTATTTATTAAATCAGGTGTACCATGAATCAATGGTTCTACTTATTAAATTAAGTGTGCCATATATCAATGGTGTGTCTTATTCCTACTAGTTAGTCAACAACATTGATAAGCAAGGTACATAACACTGGGTTAGGCAAAGTCCGGCACTCCTGTCATTGATAAGCGAGTTACATAACAGCACAAACATTCATACATATGTATATATAGCTCGAGCCCCGTGGTTCACAAAAAATAGTGATATACACGAGTATCTCAATACCCCAACAATCAAGGAAGTAGCCGCGAAACTTAACATCGGTTATAGGAAGCGTCTTGCGTGCCACCCAAATCCATTGGCGTATGGTGTGCTAAAGGAGAAATCTATGAAAAGATTGAAAAGAAACAGCCTTTGATAACTAATAATTAATTCCTTATAAAAGACGATATATCCAATGGGAGATATCTTCAACAAAATGATGCAACTATTTTATTTTATTTTATTTTATTTTATTAATTGAAAAATCAACAGACAGGATGTACAGAGATAGGTATAAAAAACACAAAAAGTAAATAAATAATATATGTAACACCCGAGTCCAATAATAGATTTTTACAAAAATGAAAAAGATAAATATAAGGAAAACAAATTAAAAAGTAAAGAATAAAGGCATGACAAAATATGTAGTACATTGCATAATTAAACTATAGTATTAAAATATTTGGAAAAGGTTATAAGATAGAATATAAGAAGAAATTGAAATTTACAAATATAAAAAACAAATGAAAAAGGTAAATACAAAATAAACAAATGAAATGGAAAGGAATGAAAGCTATAATATGATTAAACAGCACATTACATAACTAAACTAAAGTATAAAAATAATGGAAATATTGGAAATATAGAATAGAAGAAAAAATGAATCAATCGGTCAAGATTCTCTTGATGTTAGACCTGAATTGATGTAGGGAAATACCAAACAGATCAACCTCATTCAGCTCTCCGTTAAACATACGATAAACGCGCTGCAGATAAAAATATTTTTGGGAATTAGTATTGAAAGGATCAAGTGAAAAGAGTGTAACGCGTCTAGGGTATCGAACTGGGATTCTGAAATTAACCTTATTCAGTAAATCAGAACAATCAAGGAAACCATTTATGAGCTTAAAGAAGAATATAGCATCAGAATGTCGTCGCCTGACAGAAAGATTGTTAAAAGAAAGGATTTTTAAAATGTCGGAAACAGTAGAATGGGTATAGGTAGGAAAAAGGTAGCGTAAGGATTTAATAAATTTAAGTTGAACTTTCTCAATACAATTAATATGGGATAAATAAAAAGGTGACCAGATAATTGAGGCAAATTCAAGGTGAGACCTTACAAAGGAAAAATAAAGTAATTTTAGTACATAAGGATCATTAAAGGGTTTTGTTGAGCGGAGTAGGAATCCAAGAGATTTAAATGCTTTGTTGGTAATAAAAGAAATATGTTCAGAGAAATCTAGTTTATTATTGATATCAATCAAATAAAGTAATAAAAGTCGAAGACTGATCTTAGTTATATTTATGTTAAAAAAAAATAAAAATGTATATACAGAGCTGTTGGTAATAACCGTCTACTGTCATTGGCATAACCAAAAATTTTATCTAAGCAAAAATTTAGAATCTTTTCCTTCCTTCCATTTTTTTCGCTCCTGAAGGCAAATGTTAAATGGGAGATAAAAGCATTCCCAACACCACTTTACTGCATGGAAAAAAGTGAAAATGTTTAACATGGTGAAATTTACCACGCAAGGAAACGAATAATTTGAATAAAAAGAATAAAATCTTCAAAATGAAAAGTGAAAAGACTTAATACATATGTATAAACAGTTGAATTCGTTTTATTCACAGTTGAATTTGACTGTCAAGACAATAGCCGCGAAAATTTATCCGGATGCATTTTTAATATATAAATTTGCAAACGATGCGTGAAAGTCAAAAGCGGCCGTTTTGAATAAAAGATTTTCCTACATTCACGCTCTCCTATCGGAAATGAGACGTTCGAATACAATGTCACAAATATTGATGATTCGAATTTTCCAGAGGGCTCGCTCTACATCGACGAAATTGACGCGTCAGAAAAATTTCAACGGTCGAATTGAGAAAGAGAAGAAGAGAGGAGAGTTGGCTTTTTTTTTCTACGCCGAACGAGAACGACTTTTCTTATCCTCGTTTGGCGAAAATTCATTTTTTGCTCAACGGCACCGCCTAGCGACAACCCTTCGTGCCCGAACGGAAATTGTGCGAGCGAAATATGAATGCGGTCCGTGCTGATCCGAGAAGCGAATACCTTCACAGAGAAGTGAGACGTTTAAAGGTGAGCATTCATGTTGAGATTTGTTTGCAGACAAGTATATTGCAGTTCGTCTGTCGCTACTGCTTTTGTGAGTACCAACCTACTTACCGCCAAATGTATGCTATATGTGTGAATATATACACATTTATTTACTTTTTAAAAACAGAAACATACAGTATTTCAATACACAAGACACCGAAAATGGTTCTCAATATTGATTTCTTTATTTATTTATCCATTATTTATTTTTATTTTTACATACATATTTTCACATACATATATACAAATATACCAGGAAGGCTTAACAGGTAAACCCCAAATGCGCCTTCCTGGTCCACATAATTATTACATAGATACATGTAAATCTAAATATCTGACATCTATGGTCAGTATACTTATATTACAAACATCGTATTAATACGATAAATAACGATGAATAACTTTCATGTAACAATACGAATTTTTTTATATTCGATAAACAACCACAGAGACATCTATGGTGAGCAATATGGCAAAACCTAAGATATAACAATAACTAAAGGTTCGCAACAGAAAATTGGGAAGGAAACGCCAATTTTACAGGAATCGTTTCAATGAAAATCAGAAAAATTGGCAAATTCTGAGAAGAAACGATCGACCTAGACAAATCAAGGTCTAGCCAACAGCAAGACTTAGTGGGGATTCGAACTCGTAACATCAAGTACGAAATAATTCTACATTCACCACTAGACAACGCTGCTGGTTATAAATTATATATATATAAACATCGACCATAGGTGCCACTACAGGTTGCCCAAGATAACACTTATTGTAAATAAGTATCAAATACCATCATTACACACAATGATAACACACAAAGAATGAATTGAAAACACTATGCGACAAACCTTCCCACTCAACTCTTCCATTGCAAAAGCCGCCATAGCAGTTTTGTTATATGTAGATGTTCCTCTTCCTAATTGATTGAGCAAAACTAAATAATTGACAATATTACCGCTTCTTCACTCAATTCAACCAGGAAGATCGAATGTCCGGAAATTACATCGTCATCATATTCGCCCAGTCTTATAAATATTCCTTCATTCTCTTTTTATTTACGATACTATTAAATTATTTAAAAATGAAAATCTTTCTATTACCTATATAACTATACGATCCGTATATATATTTGAAAGTGGCGGAAGTCTAGTTTTTAGATCCAAAAACACTATTTCCGTTTGACTTCATTAACAAATTGTTATAACTTATTTTCATTTGATATATCTAGAATTTTGGAAAAGTAGAATAAATTTATTACAGCCCACCTGTATTTTAAAATATTGTTTAAAAAATGCAAAAAATTATCTACATATATATACATATATACATAAATAATTATTTATATTTAGGTCAAATAATTGACATGTCTGGTAGTAAAGATAAAGAGATAAAGAGACGTATGAAATTTGGATGGAGTGCATTTGAACGGATGAATGCTGTTTTTAAATCAAAAATGCCACTCTGCCTGAAGAAAAAGATCTTCGATCAATGCGTTTTGCCAGTGATGACGTATGGATGTGAAACTTGGACACTGAACGCCAAGATACTATACAAAATCCAATGCACTCAAAGAAGTATGGAACGCTGTATGCTTGGCATAACGAGAAAAGACAGGAAGCGAAACACGTGGGTGAGAAGCATGACAAGGGTAGTGGACATATTGGACAGAGTAAAGAGAATAAAACGGAAATGGGCGGATCTCATGTCCAGAAGAATGGACGAAAGGTGGACAAAAGAAGTGCTTGAATGGTACCCGAGATAATGCAAAAGGGTAAAAGGAAGACCGCAGGGAAGATGGGTGGACGAAATTAGGCAAATGTGCGGGGTGAGATGGATGAGAGTTGCGCCAATCAGAGACGAGTGGAAGCATGTTGGAGAGGCCTTCATCCAGCAGTGGATGGTGAATGGCTGTAAATAATGATGATGATATTTATAAAAATCAATGTTTGCCTGTCTGTCTGTCTGTCACATATGCGTTCCTATACCATTCAACCGATTGCGATGAAACTTACATGACTTATTGTGTGTACGTCCACGGTGGTTTCTGTAAAAAAAATCGGGAACAGGAAAACAGGAATGAGTGGCATTGCAACGCAATAATTTCAAATGCGTTCACATCGCCACCCGCATTGTTAGGGTAAAATAAACAAACAATTGAATAATTTAAAATGTGTGCCCATGTTTTTCCGACAAATGGGAACGGGAACGGGAATGTTCAGCAAGTCTAATATATAATTTCGAAAGAGACTTTGTGTGTATATTTTGGTTCGTAGAATCCGCGACGTTGAATTTAATAAAAAAACAAATGAATATTTAAATAAATTTAAATAAAATAAAACTATTCAGATGAATTGAATAAAATGTTTACTATTAGATTAGCCATCTTTAAGCGGTTTATATTACAAACACCGAGCGACGCCAGGTAAAACCACTAGTATTTAATGTTTTGCGAGATATTTGTCGAAATGAAATGGACTTTCAATTATAACGGCTCATGTAACAAATGATTTTCAGGAACGAATTTGAGAGCTTATTGGATCCAATCGCTGGACCTCTTATTGGACCAATATCGTAGCCAGAGACTCTACGAGAGATTACCACATCCGCCGACAAACATCTCCGTGAATGCCCAGCTTAAGACGACGTCTTCGTCTTCGTTCTGCATACTTTTCCACGTGAATATTTTCAATCGGGGGACGTGCAAATTATGCGAATATCCCGAGCGCGTCGTTATCGCCTCAACACGCGGGACGGTTGGTTATCCCACGGGACAAAGCCGATGGAGGCTTCCTGCTTTTCGGTGATGTAAGTTCATCAGTGGGACGTGTCAGGGGTCGTCTACCCTCTGGCAGCCCGTCACAAAGCGTCCTCAAAGGGAAATCTCTCCCCTTTTGAGACGTCGCTCTTCCTGATTGCGAAGCGCGGGCGTGCGCAATTATTCACCTATTAAATTTATCTCAGCGAGAGCGGCTGGCTGCCTTCACCCAAACTACTAACTCTACCTTATAAGTATCTCGTTGTATTTGAATTCCCAGATCGATATTGAAAATGCTTGGAAAAGGTCACATTCATTCACACTCGCTCGTTCGGTGACATGATCAACAATCGAGACTAACGAATTGTCGACTAGAATATTTATGTTGAATTGGGAGCATCTTTTGTAAAATTTTACATACGCGTGATCATTTAATATTTTATTGAGAACTTTGTAGAAATTTTATTATAAGAAAATAAAAATCATTATTATTCATATGTTTAAATAACGTTACTGTCCCAATCAAATTTTAATTCAATAAAGGCATACTATTTTAATTGATTCATCTGAACAATTTTATTTAACATGACCTTCAATCAATCTAAACAATGTAAAATAAAAAGTATCTACACATACATATGTATGTATAAAGATATAATTATATCGGTATTGAAGTGTTTAAACCTTACGCCCTAAATTGAAATTTCTTGCAAAAATGAAAATACCAGATTTGCCAAAGTTTCATTAATTGCATAATTATATTTAACATTATTGTAATTACTAATATTTTTGTTTATTACGGACATTTACTTCAAAATTTACATGCATAGCTTCGATTCAATATTGCTCACTTACTATAAGTCACTAAATCAACTACATACATATGTATTATACATAGCTGGTACACACATATTTTAGTTTTATTACTATGCGAGAGCCAATCAAAGATTAAGAGCGATTTTAAAAACGACTCTCGTTAATACATATGTATCTACGTATCAGTGGCGTACCGTCATTAAACTAGCCCATAAAATCTTTTACCTAAAATTAAAAATATCATCAATTCAATTGCAATAAATTCAAATTGTGGTCAATATTTATTTATTTTTACATACATACCAGCAAGGCCTTACAGGTAAACCCCAATGCGCTTTCATGGCCTTTTTTTTACAAGTCGTTGAATTACGAGACTCTGAAAAACTCGCAAATTAATGAGACATGGGATCACCTCATGGGATCGAACCCGGCGCCTCTCGGTGCTAGGCAGAAGCTTAACGACCGAGTTATGCTGCTGGCTAAATTTTGAATTTTGAATTAGAAATTAAATTTGCATTTTGAATTTTTAATACTCGAAATTTTAAATACCCAGATGCGTCGAGTTTTGAACCCCGGATCCCGAATCCGGGTCTTAAGTTATTATTACCTGGCCGGGTCGATTTGAGTCTAGAACCCTTAGTTGAGACGTAGAAACGTCAAAGCATATGTATATAATAAAATACTAAGAAATGAAGACTTACAAATCGTACTTTGTATTTAAATTGATTTATCCAAGCATTTTTTTCAAGGTGACCTTTAGTCAATTTTAAATGTGAAATAACAGACCAACGTAAAAAAAAAACATTACTCACAAACGTATATATAATATGTACTTGTGGAGACATGTACATACATATGTACACATGTCACCACACATATGTTTGTATATGAATACCCAAGACAAATGAACAAAAGTCCGCGTATATTTAAGCAGTCGCGTCTTCGTGTCCACGAAAGTAAGCGTTTATGGCCAGGTCATTCATTCCGCTCGAGTGGTGTATTTCATCAACCGGAGGCTGTAAAGCTTCTGTGAGGTTTTCCCCGTTTCCGGTATAAATAAATATATCCGTCCGATCGGACGGCAAAGGGTCCCCGATTCTTCACTTCTGCCGTGTTTACACACGGGGACACTGGTGCAGAGCATTGCAAATATACATACATACATATGTACATATGTACCAGCTACGACCAGACGAATTGACTTTCAGAGTTACTTTAGAGGTAACAAAACGGTCCCCCCATTCCATAGGTATACGTAGATATGCATTGTACATAGATAGATGACGAAAAGGTTTCCTCTTCGGCTACCTATAACTTTGATTTGGGTGTATTCAATAAAATCAACCGAGTGATAATTGTCCTGTAAAAGTGAGCCGGTGTGAGAGTATTTTAACCGACTAATCCAGGTATAAAATTTACCGCTCCCGAGTTCCCAATAAAATGGTAACAATTTAACGGGGTCGACCGACAGACTGGAATGGAAGTTCGGGCTCGTTGACTTTCAAGTTAATAAATTAACATAGTTGCTAAAAGGGTGTTTCTATACACCACAGCTCACTTCAATTTGTAAAGTTATTAAAACGTTTAAAAATATGCTACCTTAATATATATTACGTGGAAAACGGCGTTGAGATCTCTCGTTGGAGTTTTTCCCATTTTCTTATTTTATTTTATGACCGTCCATTAATTGTGACAATTTACACCCGAGTTGCGGCTCTTTTTCCCTCCTTGCTCGATTTTCCACCGAAGGGGAAATAAAACGGGAGCATCACTCTCGAGTGGAGGAAGTAAAACTATGACCTGAGTAATAAAATCGAGCGGCAGAATCTTTCGCTCTCCAAATCCCCATGAACCCAAAAATTTTTATATCACCTTTTATATTCGCCGAAATATAATACTGAAAGATAAAAATTGGTCAAGCGAAAGAGTATAATAATTCACATCTTATCCACACATAGTTTAATATATAAATAATATGGAGCGATTATTATATTATATACATATGTATATTGTACATTCGGTCTGTATATGAAACGGTACGTACATATTATATTTGACGGTAATCAAATTTTACCCCGTTTTTCCTCCGCAGCCGCACGAGAATGGAGTCGTAAAAGTGAAAAATCGCAAAGGTTTTCTTCTGCGTCGCGTCATGTTTCGCAATATCACTTTTAGAATTGCGTGTTAAAACACAGAAAAAACTGTAAAAAAAAAGAATGAAGAAAAGGAAAACCGAGACAGGGAGAATATAATTATGTCCTGGTGGATCGTGTCGGGGAGATGCGTCTCTTTCCGCGTAGGAATTCCAGGACCATTATGATCTGAGGATTCCCACCAGAATGGGACATTTTTCCGGGAGAGTTTAAAAAGGGAGCAACTCAAATTTATAGTCGCACATTCCCGACCACTGATGGTCTTCTTATTGCGTTCGCGTAGGGCTCTCTATGCCACTCGTAGAGCCATTATTCCTACTTACGAACTCTCATACACGCTTACGTATACGGTGATATACAAATTAATATATTTTCAGCCGTATTTAACTCTATAAACGCTAATTCTAAATAATATTCATACACAATCATGAAAACGGAGAAATAATTTCACCATTAGTTTCCATTCAACATTAGAATTATTGCAAACTTTAGGATGTAATATCACATAACCGAGCTTTGTCCCGAGAATCGATACGAGAGCGTAGAATATCCCATTGCTTTATACTTGTTCGTGTGATTAAGTAGAAACTTTACACTAAAGACTTACTTAATGGACTTTATCGCCCTGCAACTCTCAATACGAACATAAAACTTTTATGACCTACATATAGGACGAAATCCACTTAAGTGTGACCTTTCCTTTATTTCATATAAATCAATGAGATACATTGTTTCGATTGAAAAACAGGTTCAAAAACGCCTTCTTTTTAATAATGTAAAAAGCTTTTACAATACCTCACAATCGGCTAAAGTAAAGCTTATAACATCATCACTTATAATAAATAAAAATATATAAAATATATTGCATTAAATGAAATATTTACAATAAAACCAATGAGTATGAATCTAAAGTGTAGTTACATATGTAAGTGCTCAAGAGTTATGTATGTACATACTACAACGTAGTGTCGGCAACCTTTTTTATTTTTTAATATGTGATTATTAAGATGTTTCGGGTTAGTGGATATCTTAATTTTAAGACAGTTTTTTTGTGAATAATAGTGTAACGTAGAGAAGGTGATTGGTATTTTTTGACCATTGGTTTACTAGTCCTGATCATTTGATTTCGCGTTCGTACCACTGATTTCTCTGTGTTGAAGGTACACACTTGAGTATAAATATTAGGCATTTTGGACCGTGGTGCATTCGGAGATGGATCGTCGTTGGTAGAACAATAAACTACCTCTACCACTACTGTGCGTCTTTCACTCCGATCTTGGAAACCCCCCCACACGTCCACGCTACATTGGTGTCAAACGAGTGAAATCTTAACCAGTTAACTCAAGTGGGTCACATGAAATTGTCAAAGAGTCACTTGGTGACCTGTGGGTCATAAGTTTCGATGCCTGTACTATATAAATTGTCTTTAGAGCAAAATTATGAAATTTCCACAATACCCAATTAAAAAGAGCATATAAAAAGATTGCCATAAATCAAGAGAACTAAAAATTTAAAAATGATTAATTTCATACCCTTAACTGTCTCTTAATTATGAGTTCCTCTGATATTCATTTCTATTAGCAGTTTGCTCGTTGACATTTAAAATGGAAATTTTGAAAATTGATACTTTTAGGTTAACCTATTTTTTTTTTAAATAAATACTATAGCATATGCTAAAAGGAGCCGCCGTTATAATTGGTTTTCGAGGATTATCTCCAGGCTTAAGTGCTGTCGACTAACAATGGAGACCCCTGAATGGGCTTAGTGGTTGGTAACGGCATTCGGTCACTTCCCACTAGAGTTCTCAGAACTGACAGCGCGAAAGTGTGGGACTGCATGCCGAGACCGTGGGACTGCATATCTGGTACGTGACTATAATAATAGGTAAACAAACACGTCGAGGAAGATGCAGTGAGCAACCCGCCCTTTATAAGCAGGTACTTAGGCCAGTTACCTGACAACTCGTTCACAGATTTTCCGTAAACCGAAGATGCGCTCCAGGCATTACGTATATGGCCATCTCTTTCTCACCCCGTCTGTTCACCAAGTTCTCGTTTACTATGCCATTACGTATGCAGCCATCTCTTTCACAGACCGTCTGTTATCGGTGAACAGACGGTCTATGAAAGAGATAGCTGCATACGTAATGGCATAGTAAACGAGATCTTGGTGAACAGATGGGGTGAGAAAGAGATGGCCGTATACGTAATGCCTGGAGCGCATCCTCGGTTTACGGAAAATCTGTGAACGAGTTTTCGTGTCACCACTTAGGCCATATGAAGTAATTCTGGACGGAGCACTGGTTGTGCGTGGATCTCCTTAATCACCCAATAAATGCTGTGAAGCGACTTTGGCCTTTTATTTGGATCCTACACCCACCACCAACAATTCTAAATATTATAAGTACAATTATATTTATACAATACCATGGAGACATCTATCGAAAAATTCGACATACATAATTTTGATACACAATTTGAAACTTTTCTACATTCTATGTACATATGTATGTATGTATAAACCGTAATATTTGAAAGTGGCTGAAGTCCACTTTTCTTCATGTCGAGAAATACTTCGCAAAACAATATTTAAAAATACTGGTGGTATGTAGTACGTTTGTTCTGCTTTTCCGAAATTCTAGACATCGAATTAAAAGAAGTGATAACGATTTGTGAACGATGTTATCAAACAGAAATAGTGTTTTTGGAAAATTGACTTCCACTTTCAACGACTTATAACGGCTCATATAATATGTACTTAAAATAATGTGTTGATATTTTGAAAAGAACACTATGTATGAATGTATATATGTAGGTACACATGTGGCCTAGTAGAATATGAAAAGAGGAACAAAATTGCATTAACAATCCAATTTAGTCAAACCGTGAACATAAACGTACATATCCATTGTTTTATTCTAGGGGCGCGATTTAACGATAACAATATAAACCAATTAAAATCATTTTAAAGTACATACATATGTATGTACGCTAACGAACTAACGTGTAAAACTATTCAATATTTATTTACACAAAAACTCAATTTCAAAACAAACTGGATAGCCCAAATTTAATAATTTGCATAGTATGGCCACTACTGCCACCTCATCACATGATTTTTTTATTATTTATTATAAAACCGGCCGAGAGGCAGCTTTGAATCATCATTAGTGACCTGAAATATGTAGTAATGAGTAATGCACATACGTGTACACATATAGTAGAGATGAGCACAATGCACCGCATTTTCCCTCCCATTTTAATGAACGCGCGAGCCTGACCTTTGTCACAATTGTCAACCTGGTTGGTAAAAAGCTGGCGTGTGGGCCAGCTTTTATACTGATGTGCTTTGTGCCTTCATACATACAGTGCGAGCGTATATGCGCTTTTATTTTATATACACTTATATATGCATATACGATTATATATGTACAATAGATGTATACGTACACATGTCAAAGTGAATCGGATGCATATGGCGGCTGTGTGACGCCTTTTAGTCAGCGAACCGCCATTGTTGCGCGGCGCATTCAAACCGACCGAACTAATGGCTTTCATTTTGTATGCGTGGCTCTCAAACCCTTATGTCGTGGACTACACGCACGATAAGATCTCGTGTATACCCCGAATCAACTGTAAAATTACCCGTATATATGTATGTAAATACAGAAAAAAAATTAAAATCATTAACAGGGTGGTGCGGAAGCAATTAGACGATAAGTAGCTTAACGAACAGCGAAAGGTTCCCGGGTTCTGGGTTGACCTTGATTGAAAATAATTTATAGTCTAACAGATGAACTCCAATGCGCTTTCCTGGCAAATTACAAATAATACAGCATTTTTATTACATAATTCTCTCTGAATTATTTTATTTTATTACAAAGTCTCTGAATTACAAGATACAGAAAAGCTCGAAATTAACGAGACATGTATGACTTGTACATAAATTTTATTGTACATAAATCATACTCAAATAGTGGTGAAATAATAGGTAGGATAGTTTCTTAGCCAATTTAATGGAGCAACCGTTTCAACTAGCATTACAGATAAGATATAATAAATTATTTTCAATCGAGGTCAACTCACGGGATCGAACCCGAACCCGATCGAACGAAATTTAAAATTTATAATCTATAAATTTATATATGTACGTGCAAGCTAAATAGGTGTCGCTGAGGGGCAACATAAGATAATTCAATTTAAATCATGTAAATCAATTTAAATCATGTCAATAATTAAATTTAAATCATGGGAAAATATAAATAATAAAAAAATATTTGAAAAGTTAGGCTAAGCGATTATTTACTAATAAAATTTGCTTACATACACTTAATGTGTATATGTATACCAACTAGGGATTGCAATACCAATAGTACCGATACCGTTAATATTGGTATTTGACCGAAAATAAGTCTTTGGTAATACCGGTATTAAAAAAAAGAAATAACGATAGTATCGATTTTTTTATTCAAATTCGTACATTTTATCTGTCGAAAACGATATGGCTAGAAATTACGAAAATGACCGATGTGTATATATGTATGTATGTATTTTGCATACGTAATATTGAGCGAGTTATTATTATTTTATAAACTGTTTCCGATCTCTCTTTATTTTATAACGCCACACGTCTGTAAAATTGTTTTAATTTTTACTGTTTCCCCATACATATCGTTAAATACAATGTTCGGCAACATTTTTGGAATCGCGGCCCCCTTACAAGGTGTCTGAAGTTCGCAAACCTTCTTAATTGAAATAAGAAAATATTTAGAATAAAGTGCTGAGGTTTTTTAATTACATGCATACATTTAAAATGTGATAAAACATATTCTTTGGTACATTTTCAGTACGATATATACATATATCATACATACATACATATATGATGGTTGATGGATGAATCTTCGTTTGCATAGCTAGTGACGATAGTTGTAATTGCAAAAACAAATCTAAAAATCATCAAAAAAAGAACACTAATTTCTAAAAAAAATATTATAATCCTTTATACCTACCTAGCACATACATACTTTACAGTTTTGTACCTGAATATCCTGTATTTGAATGTTTGAGTTTGGCGTATTTTTCAACAAACATGTTGAAACATGCAAGCGGTGATCAGGATAGTATTTCTAACAAGCAAAGTAATTTTTTTATTAAAAATTACTTCATTTAAAAAATACATAATGTACCGGTATTGTTCTTTTTTATTTCGATAATACCGGTATCGGAAATTCCGGTATTTTTGGAATCCCTAATACCAACATATATTCTATAACATGTTTGTATATGTAATTCTAATCATATTCAGAAATGATTAAAGGTTAATGCATTTGCTCTCACTCAACACTAAGTATTCTCCATTCTCAAATGTTCAAAATATCTCGCCAAGCAACGTGTACAATATGTAGTTGTTCTCATATCTCACCAGGCTATATGTAGTAGTTGTTCGTCGTTCGTGGAAGTTTTCGATGTGAAAATCGTGAAATGTGATTTTTCATCGTTAAATCCGCGCGAAAGTGTCTATTGTCGAGTGATTCGATTCTAATAGTACGAAAGCCACGTCTAAAAGTAAAAATTGCATTTTCAGTGTAGAATAAATAGCACACCTGAACACGCAAAGTTGGTGTTTTACGGTACACGACCGACTCCATATACACGTATAATATGTATAAGAATACACTGGGTTTAAGAAATTTCGTAATAAAGTTAATCACGTACGTGATACATAATATTTAGGATAAATTTAAATATAAAATTATTCATACATTATATTTACATAAGCACGAGTGAGATTAAAACTTTCGCAGCCATAATGAAAAGCGAATTGTTTTTAATCAGCTAAACTTTTACAATGATAATTATGAATATAAGAGATGGATATTAATGCTGATAAATAAGCATGTGAATATATTTTATGTAAGACTAATATAAAATTACCTAAATTATGAATTTTATGAAATAAATCCATTATTTCAAACATTCAACCTGTCAAATCTACATTATATCGCGTCCTTGGAGTGCGAAGGTGGTATTTTCACAAAATAAACTTAAAAGGTTTTAAAGTTATGCGTAAATTGGACGAACTGAATAAAAAATGATAATTTTACAGAATTCATTCCAGCTAACTGTTTTTCAATTATAAATTCTCTTGGATTTTATTTTCTAATATTTGGAATGCATAGATTAGTTGGTTAATTAACTCCCTAATAATATGTAATTCAAATTTATGTACATTAAATAATTTATTATAAAACTTTATTTTAATTATATTACAACGAAATTATGTCTCCAATGACGGATTCAGTAACAACGGTTTCTTTTGATTAATATAATAATTGATTATAATAATTTAATAATTTAGACTTATGAATGTTTCAAAACCGAATTTTTTCAAAATGTAAGATATTTTTCATTTAAATTAGATTAATTGGTGAATTTCGTCCTTCAAATGAGTTTCACTTCAATTTAAATTTTGGATCGGAATATTATGCGGAAAGGAGAAATTTTGTCAAAATCCGTAGTTTAAATTTCTTTTAAATAGCTTAAATGACAAACATGTTACATATTTGTATTTTAAGTGTTGTAACAGTAATATCATCAAAAAAATATGACTTTATTTAGAAAAGTCACCAATGTGATTTGATATATGTAATATTCAAAAAGGAACACAACTGCATTAATTACTCGATTTAACCATATTTCAGACTTGTTATAGCACAATCGGAAAAATCCACCTGTTTTATTTGACAAGCATAATAAAAATTGCGAATATAAAAAAAGCGAATATGTTCAAATGGCCCCAGGGCAACACGAAAAAAGAAGAAAAAAGCTTGTAAAAAGAGTCGAGCCGAAAATTCCGCGAATATCCGACATACATAACATTAAATTCAAGTTTACTATGCGAAATATTCCAAAATGAAATCAAATAGCATCTAAAAAAAAGAAAAAAAAACTGCCACTACCGACCGGTTGAAAGATAGTTACTAAATTTATTTCGTTACTTGACATTAATCTAAATCCAATACGTGCATATGTAGATGTGAAATTTAAATTCAAAATTCTGAAAGGTTTCGAAGAAAAACAAAAAAAGCCTCGAAAGACGGTATTAAAAGTACTACTTTTAAAACATTTTAAATATAATAGTGTATGAAATTCATCAAACATATTACATGCAAAAAATTTTCAGCCCAATCTGTTGAGTGGTTTGGGAAATAATTTAATTAAAAAATCATAAAAAAAGAAGACCTATAAGGGCATATAAATTTAAAATATAACGATTGAATTTTAGTGTGATTAAATTAACGGTGTTTCAATTATCCACAAAATACACACAAACACGTATTTTTAAAAATTATAGAAACGTGAACAGTGTTTGATTCCGAGGTCAAAATGTGGAGATCGAATTTTCACATCACAAAACATCATCTATTGCTACTACGGAATCCAATCCTGAGATCTCGGGCGTTTTTCCATACTCATAAATCCCGAAAAACTAGGGATTTAAATTGAGAAAATTCGTGGCAATATTTAAAACATCACCCACCAAAAATGATTTTAATCTACAAAAATACGTTAGAAACGAGCACAGTAAAGAACATTCACTTACATATATTAGACTGTAAAATCAAATGGAATAGTATTTATAAAATGTTGGAGCGATTTTTATTTTTAAAATCAAGTAAAAAAAAGAAAATTGAAGTTTTTTCTGCGACATTTAGTGAAAATGACTGGATAAAAATAGCTGAAATTTTAGAAACCCTTTAAATTCAACGTCAAAATACTTTGCCGACGTGATACCGGCTCGTGCTCAGCCGACGTAGTTTTTATGATTCAGTTTCAAGAAATTGACTGAACTTAAATCTGCATTTAACAAATATATGGTAATTTCTCAAAAAAAAAAAAAAAAACACGTATATATAAAAACGAAGACGAGCGAATTTCACCGATACACTTAAATATCTATTAAATTCTAAATCATGTGACAATGAAATTGAGATAATTTTTTTGATAACCACTAGTAAAACTAATAATACGAGAGACAATGTGAACCTAAATTTCAAAATTGTACCAGCCTCATGTCCATAATAAATAGCCTATTAGTGAAGTAAAAATATATACATATGAGAGATAATGAGAGCCTATAATGCAAATTGTATAAGATAAAGTTAAAGGCGAGTGTGAAAATGATAAAGGCACTTAAACAATTAAAATCTGACAAAAAGAGTTAAAGGCATTTAAACAATTAAAATCTGACAAAACGAGTAGGGGGGGAGGGGGGTAAGTCAATCAAACGAGGCTACTGGCTATTGGCAATGGGTTAGCTGTCACCGTCTCCAAAATGTTTGAATTCTTAAACGTGTTTATTACGATTGACTTAGTGGACCCAATTGAAATCTCCGGCGGCCATTTTCAGAAGTTACCTCAACAATAGATATTCAAATCAATTCCACCAGTACGATGGGGAAAAATAATCATAATAGACACGTTTAAAAAATGCTACAATTTTGACCATATTGACGTCTTATAGTAAATAGCCTTATTTATTTGCCTTTCTGCCACCCTCTCGTTTTGTCAGATTTTAATTGGTTAAACGCCTAGTTATTTTTTTTTCACACTTTATCTTATAATCAGTTTTTCATAGGGCCTGGAGCTATTTTTCCAGGGCCCGGGATTCCTCTCGGCGGCCCTGTACATATGTCATATTAAATTGTGGAATCAGATGGAATATACTGTATTGCGCTACAGTACAATACAGTATATTTAGTGGATTGTGTATTGATAAACTGCTGAAAGTGCAAAACAGAGCAATGTGTGCAATTGTGAATGTGAGGAAACGTAATAATGTTGGAAGTACATACATATGTTAGATGAATTGAAACGGTTTGGATATTAGAAATAGTCTTAAATTAACCACTTTAAAATTAGTATATAAGCTAGATAAGAATCTATTACCCACATATTTTAGTAAAATACATAGTAAGGAATAGATATTTATATAATTATAAAACTAGTAATAGGAATAAATTAATTACACTGTTCGACACAAAAAATGGTTCAGAGACGAGATATGACTTTTCTTATAGATCTATGCCCAGTAAACACGAATCTGGTAATACAAAATGTTGATTGGTTCGAGATTCACAGATATCACAGATATCTCAATAAACATGTTTCAATAGAAAAAACTCAATATAAAATAGTATTAACAGTGGGAAAAATTCACAAGTGAAAATACGTACTTTTGACTTTTGATTTGAATTGGATGACTACTTAGAGAGATTTGAAAGCTGAAAAGTACTACAAATGGAAGATAAAATACCCGACTATAGATTCCAATATTCATTTTGAACAGGAAATTGACAGATTTTGAGACATCGACCGAACAACACCAAGATATAGAAAAATCGCGCGATTTATAAAACATATATATTTCCGAATCTCGAGCTAATCAACATTTTTTATTACCAGATTCGTGTTCACTGGCCATAATTCTATAAGAAAAGTCATATCTCGTCTCTGAACCAAAAAAAAAGTCGTCATTTGTCGAACAGTGTTATAGACAGAGTTAAGAAAGCAGGGACTGCAGGAGGTGTTTTTCACAGAGGTATTCAAATCTATAATGCCCTTCCTGAGAGCATTTTAAGTGCTACTAACATTGGTGTTTTCTTGAACGGTGTTAATGGATACCTCTGTGGAAGATGATGTAATTATATAAGTTAATAAATGCCATGTTTGGCATTATAATTTTATGTTATGGTTATTAATTATAGTTTTTTTTGTTGTTAATTATGTTATATTATAGTTATAATTTTAGTTGTTACTTTTGTTATATATTCATTAGCAATTTGCTATAAATAAATAAAATATATCATGTTGACGATAACAACAACAATTGAGAGAATATAATAACAGTGGGACGGCGCAGGTGAAATGCGATTACGGCGTTTGAATATTTGCACGATGCCGGCGGTATGTAGTTGCAAACTGCCCGCATTGTCAATAGATTCAGCAAACTGCACAGCTTACGTACGTCAGTTTGCTTTGTGAATGTCCATCATTATCGCGATATGGTGGTGGTATACCGAACTTATGTCAATCGACCGATTCCCAGGCCATGTGGTTAATTTTAAGCCGATTGTGTGTGTATTGTGCGAGGGCCGAGTCGTCATCGTTTGCTCGATTTCATTTTGCGTGTACGCAAATTAACACGTCGACGAAAATATCGTTCGACGACGACAATATCCATATCAGAAGGCGACAATTAACTCGATTGTGAAGTACCCGACCCGAGTAATTTGCACCAATTCCATCCGTTATCTCCGAGGGAGAGACAGAGAGCTAGAAGGTTTCGACGAATCACCTGATCGCGGGTAGGGTAAGTCCCTTTTGGGCCGAACCGAAATGTACTCAAAATTTCAACATCTAAAGGTAGCGATCGACACGGAGATTTGCATGTACATACATAATTATACATAAATGGCAGTTTGTCTGTCGTAACTTGTTCGTCAACAGATAAAGCTTTTTTTCCTTTCATATCAGTGGCTTTGTTGCACGATGCACGCTGAATACATCATTAATTAAATGGCTAGAAAAGTTGGTGTCTTATGTATATGTGTATTATAACATGTCTTAGGTGTATTATAACATGTTTAATGGCCAAGATTTTGGAAAAATACAGAAATTACAAAATAAAGCTATGAGAGTTATTTTGAATGTGGGTAGATTAAACAGTATTAGAAGGATGTTAGATGAATTGGGATGAGAATATGGATGAGTATTGGATGCGGTGCATCCGCTCTAAAATCGCCAGACAAATTGAACGACTGATTAACGGACGGCTGCTTTAAATGCAATTCTCGTCTTCTCGAATGATAGATTGCACATCAGATGACGGGTAACCTTTCGATATGCACAGATGCAATTATTAAAATGGTAATTTTTAAAATTGAGTTGGATCTTTCAGGCGAGTTTAATAAGGCAAGATTCGATAAGTTCCGAATCTTGCCTTATTAAACTCGCCAGAAAGATCCAACTCAATTTTAATAATTGCATTTGTGCACATCGAAAGGTCATCTGATGTACAATCTATCATTCGAGAAAACGAGAATTACGTTTAAAGCTGCCGTTCTGTTAATCTGGCGATTTTAGAGCGGATGCACCAAACCCGTACATTTGTTGTTGAAATATTGTTTAAATTGCCTTTTTATTTTATTTAATTATTTAATAATTATTTTTTATATTTTAGTACATTAGTTTATTTTTATATATGATACATTTATTTTTTGACTACAGTTTTTTTATATACACTTATTTTTTACCAGTTTTTTTATATACCAATATATTTCCTTTTTCGAATGGCTCCTATTCCAAGAGCTATCCGACTTCTTAATGAAATCGTTGCTGCCGAGACTGAATGTGATATTTTCCACCTTAGTGAGCGTAAATTGTCGGAAATTACTCTAACCCATTTATCTGGTAGTCTGCGCTCATCATTGTTTTCATGATTGATTGTGATTTATGAGTGAAATTTTGATTAACTCTCTTCCATTTGGGCCTTACAGGGATGTTTTGTATTTGTAGTTGTTTCTTACATATTTATTGAAACTGGCTGTAGGTGCAAGGCATTCCTTATGCTATATTTTATTTGATATTTTTACTTTATCTGTTATTATAAATGCTATTTTTTATGTATGTATGGATGTATTTATGTTTATGTTAATTGTTATTTTGTTTTTTTTCTTTTTTGTGTTATATTTTTTGACCATTGTGGCGCTTTAGGAATTCCTGTTATGCCACAATGGTCTGTTTAAAATAAATAAATAAATAAATATTGGTTTTTTAACAAACTCAAAATAGTATTAGATAATCAAAATAATTTTATGTAATAATAAATTTTACGATTTTTATAAACATTTTAAGTTAAGTTTAGTCTTGTTTTGTGACAATATGACTTCAAAGTTTCAAGTTTGAAAAAAATATTTTGTTCGATTTGACGTGAAAGCTGCGAATTACATTACTGCGAAAAATGTTGCAGCCAGAGACTGACTAGTCTGCCGACAGATCTCTTCGTGAAAGCCCACCTTAAATTGCCCCTCGCCCCGGAACAAATCGATCAGTCCCGGAATTAAATTAGCCGAATGGTAGGCAAATTGCTTCACCCACCGCCACGATTAAAAATTGCCAAGTTTGGGTATAAGGTACGTACATTGATGAGAGAGTACACGACCGGCATCGTCATTGAACGCTGGGCCAGGGCCTGGGTCGGGCGAGCCCTTCGTATTTATTTAGTCAAACCGTACTTTGACGCTATTTTATTTCAATTTCGCCCGACACAATTCAATTTATTTTAAAACGGAGGAGATATTTACTCTGAACAAATGCGATTCATCGTCGCGGATGCGAAATTGAGTTCGGTTTAAAGCGGAGAAAACGCGACACCGCGCTACGGTCCACGCTGAAAGGAAACGCTTAGCACGAAAATCGGCACGAGGTTTTAAATATTTGAATTTAGCATGAAAATTTTCAAGAGAGTGGTTCGGCGATTCGAATGTTAAACTACTGGGTTGAACCCAACTAAGCAAACGTGACTGAAGGCTTCATTTCATCGATAAACCTTTAAAGTTCCCATTAACAGAAGAGCCTATCAATTGATTACTTCCCTCACAATGAGTGTTGGATGATCAATCTTTGAAATTCCCATTCAACGTTACTTAATCCAAACTTAGCTATTGTTATGTACCTCGCTTATAAATGTAGCTCCCACAAATATTAAAATCATTTTTCACACGTTCGTGTACGTAAATAACATTAAAATTCCTGTAAAAGGATATTCAGATAAGATAGGAATGCTGGACTTTGTCCAACCCAAGAGATAAAGAAATCATTTATATAGATCGCGATTCGATCACATTAGTCAGTCATCACCGCTGACTCCGCAAGTGACAGTCAGTCATTACCATCGACCCCGTAAATGACGGGTCAACACATCACCAGCAGAACAATGTGAAACAAAGTTATACGTATCTCATTTTGAATTCACTGTTCCATAATTAAATCTGCAGTTTTTGAATATATCTACCAATAAAATAAATGTTACGTTTTTATAATAATAAAAAAATCTTGGTTTGTTAACCAAGTAATTTAATAAATATATAAACTGTGTTTTGGAACGTGACACTGTCTACAAAAATTATAACATTTCTTCAAAATGCAAATCGATCAATTCCATCTGGACAACGCACTCGTGTGCTTTCGAATATAGACGAAGATGAAAGATGAATCAAAACAATGCCGGAACCAATTCAAATCAATGGTTCCGAGCGGGAAGTGAAAACGGCGAGGGCAAAGTGAATTGAGATAAGATTGTTAATTACTATTTAAAGTTGGGGCATCAACGTGCTTTCGGCGACTTTTCCCGACAGTGATTGTAGGCATTCAATTTGGACAAAGGGAAATGCTCGTGATTGTCTTCCGTAAACTGTTTGTCAACTCTTCGCATTCAGATGGGAAGTGAAGGGGGTAGGGGTGAAAGAGCAAGGAAAACTTCGACCGGAACTGCCGGCCGGAAATAAAACCTTCTGTTTTCGGAAAAGGTTAACATCTCATAAAATCCGGCGGTGACGTGAATATGTAAACAAAATTCCAAAATTATAAGCATATACTAGCAAACAATTGCTCGTTGACATTCAACGGGTAGTTAAAAAAAAACTAAATAGAATATTATGCAAAAAACAATTTTTTTATTTGTCCCAAACACTATATTCTAACATGTCACTACTGTACTTTGTCGATTTTTAATACAACTAGAACATTTTAAAAATTAATTAATAACTTCTCTTCATTTCTGGGTGCCATCATATATGTAGGTCCATATATATTAAAACTGCGTATGATTTTTTTAAAAATATTTTATATATTGTACATATGTAGTATACATACACATTGTATTATGGGCGTGTAGTCGGCGTTCGTTAGCATTTTTTAAAAATTCTCATTCGCTGCACAAACACCGTTGGCAAAGTTAGTATCTCAAAAGTCAAAGTGAAGTGACAGCTTAATGTAATAACGAGCCAAAAGATTTTTCAGTTAATGGCTTTGCGCGCCTTCCTAATGTAATTAAATGGATGTCAGTTACCTGATAAATTAACGGACGTAACATCTATGCATAATTAAAAGAAAACTGAAATTACTGCAAAAAACAACGCGTTTATATTTTAAGCTAAAAGGTCAATTTTCACGAATACAATGATGTAAATATTTTCCGCATAAAAAAGGTGAGAATAAATTTTCACGAGAAAAAATATACACGAACAAATAATTCTTAAAGACAGATTTAAAAGAACTCAGAATTATTAAGAGCAGAGATCTATTTCAGAACGCCTTAGATTTATTTATTGTTTTTATTATAATGAATGTTTCATTGCGAAGAGTGTTTTACAATTACATAATTATTTTTTCAATTTAAAGAAAGGTTTTTGAAAAAACAATTTAAGTCTCCGAAAAAAAGTCGTAATTACCCTCCTAGTTACAAAACCGTGCAAAGTATTTTAAATTAAATGTAAATGCACATATATTATATAGGTATATGCATACATAATATGTATGTATTTGTGCATTCATGAAAAGTCATCAACGTGAAAAGCACGGAATATAAGATAAAGAAACGATTGAAATTAAGATGGAATTTATTTTTGTGCAAATTTCCTTTTTTCGAAGAATAAAATTTCCGATCAACGTGTTTCTCTAATATTGCCGCATGAATGTGAAACTTGGGAATTGTTAAATGCCAAAATGTCCGATGCATTCATAAAAGTATGGCAAGTTGTATACTAAGTATAAAATGGGGAGATATTAAAAGATAGAGATCAATCTCTTTACGTGTTTCACTATTTCAGCTACTCGAAATAACAATAGGTTAGAAGAATAAGGTGGACAAAAAAGTTGTTTAATTGTACCCAAGAGAATGTAAGGAAGACCTTAGTTGAGATGGGTAGACGAAGTAAGGCAAATATATTTATGTATGGTGTTAAAGCCCGTCCAGACTAAGCAAACGTAATGAACACAAACTTCCCTTTGAAATTCCATGTTCGTATATACTAAATATGTTCGCTTAATCTGAATAGGCCTCCAGGTGGATACACTGCATTTACATAATGTAATGAAGTGTATCCACCTGGAGTTCCGTCATCGTTTTGACTGCAAGTTAAAATTTTTTTTGTCATTTATCGGTAATACATATTGTGTACTTACTGTATTGAGAGTGTACTGTAGTGTAAGTATTGTGTTCGTGACAAAATTTTACCTGGAAGTAATGACGTATAATGAAGTGTTTTCGTGGCTCATATGTTTCATACCGGTCTCCGTAACGGGCCGGAATGTGAAATGCCGGAAAACGCAAATATCGGAAGGCAAAGATCGAAAATCCAAAGATCTTAAGTCGAAAGATCAAAAAAAAAAGGGTGCATGGTAAACGGTACATACTCACGTACATACTCACTTAATTTGCGCGAGCAGGATACAATAGGAACAAGAGGAACAGGCTTTTCCTCCCGTATACTGCGCGCGCACATTAATACGCTCGGTCAATTTTTTTCACCATTTTAAATGCCACGTAAAATTCATTTTTAAATTTTTAAATAGTTCGTCTGCTATATTGGGACTCAAACGAGGAAGTTTTATTTCTTCTTGTTCATTGAGATATTTTTCAAAATCGTCTTCAAATTCAGTGGTGTCAGATGAAGATGATGATAATTCAAGTATTGATTGATCAAAGTTGCCTGATGTCGTCTCGTTTCCCACTCGAAGACCTTTCATACGAATCGTTAATTCAAACAGAGCATTCTAAGCTCTATTTATTTGTTCTTCAGTTAATATGGATCGAACCATGGGTCAACATAGATCCCAGCCAATAGAATATCATTATCCAGTAAATGTTTTTTTCTGCATAGCATGGCGTTTTTTATTCCATCAGCAATAGTTTTATTCTGAATTTTAGACAAACGAAAAATAATGCTCTTCACCAGGAGTCAAGTCTTCTGCTTGCAATACTTTTGTCACGATATAAGGATCACGAAGCAAGACTTCAAGTTCGGAGAAAAAATTGTCGGAGTCGCTCATTTTTCACGACTCCGACTCCGGCCAAAACACCGCAAGTCCACGACTCCGACTCCGACTCCACAGCCCTGGAATGAACGATTCACGCTTTTGGATTCACCCGTACCAACATTTTTAAAATCTAGGATAGGTATATATGCAGATGACAAAACCCTAGAAAATTATTGTACCAGTCTAGAGTCAATACTTTCGGTCGAAAATAAATCAGATATAAATGCAAATGATCTTCAAGAAGAATTCCGCGATATATCCCGAATGCTACCTTATTCTATGAAACTTTTGGATGTTTTAAATTATTTGTACCAAAATAAATTAATGACTGTCTCTGCAGCTAGCAAGTAAATAAGTTTTTCCAAATGAAAATAATAATTCAATAAGCCAAACAATGCTTAGAAATCTGTTATTAATTTCTATTGCATCTACATTAGCTGCCACTATAGACTATACATCCTTATTTAACGAATGTGTAGAAGTGAAAGTTAAAAGGGTGAAATTAAAGTAGATTTTTATAGTGTATTTATTTAAGTAGTTTATATTTTCAAAATAAAAAAAGTATCCGTACATAAAAATTATCAGTGCAGTTTTACTTTTAAATAACAATCGAATGTTAGAAAATGTATTTTGGGAACGGCATTTTGAGGACTTGCATCATACTGAGGAAATCTACCGCACGGCCCTGTATATTTTATTTATTTAAAACACATGGGGAAGGCGGCAAAGCCGATAGACCCATGGGGTTTGACTTAATATAAATAATAAAATAAAAACAAAAATATTCATAACAATAATAAGATAAAAGTAAACATGAAAAAAATACGAAATAAGAGAAAATACCAGAAGATAAAAAATAATAAAAATATCTGGGACGATAAAATTATAACTAAAATAAATCACAAATATAGAAAAGATATTGGAAAAGAAGAATTACAAAAATCTTCAAGTTTAAGAAAGACTTCTAGCTTGTTTTTAAAAATATTAAGGTTTTCAGAATTTACTACATTGTTGGGAAGACTATTCCAAACTTTAACCACTCTGTTTGAAAAGAAGGAATCTCTGATCAATTTATTAGATTTTTCTTTTTGAAGTCTGAGAGTGTGACCTCTAAGATGAGTGTTTTCATTAAACGTAATTAGTTTGTACATTATAACGATTATTAATTATTTTGAATACTTCAATAAAATCGCCTCTTATTCTTCTCGTCTCCAGTGTAGTAAGATTAATTCGTATCAACCTCTTGTTATATGAAAGCGATTTAAGTTCAGAAGGTATCTTTGTAATTCTCCTTTGTACCCTTTCAATACATATAACATTTTTTTAAAATGATGATTCTATAAACAAAAGACGTATTCTAATTTAGGTCAGATAAAAGCTTATATACATATGTATAGCAAATATTTACAAAATATATTATTTACGAGCTTCATGAGCGCAGTTAGGGTGTGAGGGTGTTTGGGAGCTTCTAAAATTACAAAAAATATATAATTCAAGAGTTACAATTTATGGACATGAACTGAAAGTTTAGAAGGGTTGGGGAAACAAAGAAAATGACGCGTCGTTGGATCAAAACGGTTCTTCCCAACGTTGCGTCGTAGGAACAATATTTTCTTATACGATATTACATACATTTTCCTTTTAGAAGGCGACGTAATATATATGTTAGTCCCGGGTTACGAGTTGTTGTCGTTTCGGAGATAAGAAGCATTTTAAACGAGCGGAATATAGGTATGTGTTGCGGCTATGGGAAACGTCGTTCACCGCACGCACCCAATAAGCAGAAATCGCACAAAACGCCACGTCACGCGACTTTCACCTAAACGGTTTATTTAATATTCGACAATAGCAGTGAACACGGTTGTAAATTACAGTGCAGCACTAAACATCGATATTTTGAGTACTAACCTTCGTTTTTTTTCGGTTTTCCGTCTGCCCGTTTTCCTTTGGGTCCGTTCGCGTTTTCACGACTTCCGTCACGAATGATGGCGTCTCAATCTGAAATCGTACGAAAAAGTTGCGAGTAAATTATGCGAATGCATGTCTCGAGCACGTTTGAAATGTGCATTGTGCTCGTGTTATGTTTATTTAAGGCGTATTTGTGTCGTGGAAAAAGATGGCGTGATTGTGGAAAAGTGCCGCGTTTAGTATTCGAACTTAATTGTATGAAATTTTTCATTTATGAGCCTTATTCTGTTGAATTTAATCAATTTTAGTTTGAGACGCGTAACTATGCAAAAATTTAATCAATTTTGTACAACATTTATAAATATATAATTAAAATAGTAACAGATTGCGCGAGCAATGGAGCCTTGAAAAAACAAAAGAAAAATTTCAAGAAAAAATTATTAATATAAAATAAACAATAATTGATTTTCAATTTATTACCTACATATTTTTTGTGTTTTTCAAATTAAAACCTTTATTAACTTATCAAATATGTACATAAAATTTTATGCAAAGCATTGAATACTTTTACATTCATAAGCAATGGAGGCTTGAAAAATCAAAAGAAATATTTCAACAAAAGATTGTTAATGAAAAATTAACAATATTTTTTTTCAAATTTAAAGCAAATATTTTTTAATGAAGAAACAACTCATAGTTTCATATTACTCTACTATTTTACCAATGTTAATAAACAAGCATATTATATAATATGATTTCCAAGATAAAAATACGTACTCTTTTGGAATGTATTTTTATATTTAATATGAAAAATGTAACAACCAAGGATAGCAAGGAATTAAATCGAACCATCTATAAAAAGCTTTTAGTTATATAAAAATCCAAAAAATGTACATTTGTGTTAACATGAAATATTGTTCCTCCTACACAAATCGTATTACATATATTTATTTTTATAAAATATTATATTAAATATGTATATATTGCCGAATTATTTATTTCATACATTGTTATATAGATAATTTACAATCTCTTTTGAATTTACAATCGGCGAATGAATTTTTATTCAAAATTAATAAAATATTTTCCGGACTTTTTCAGTTTGATTACATAGAAATCTAATCTAAATTTTATGACAAGTAAATTTCTTGAATGAAATACATACTCGAGAGGTTTATCTGATATATTTAAATATTACAAAAGAGTGTGTAATCAATAAAATTCATTATTATCACTATGAGTGAACTAAAAAAATGAGAGCTTTTTTTCTTTTACGATATTTGGAAATTGTTTCAGAAATATACTCAGAAATTGAACACAAAGTCAAACTTTTATATTTATTTATAATATTTTTGTACAGACATATAATTTATATAAAAATTACACTGTATGTTTAATATGTATTTAACTTATATATGTACATACGTACATACGAATTCGAGTGTATAATATAATCTCGAAGTGAAAGCTCGTACACATTCGGGACGAATCAAATATAATAAAGCTTCGGGCGAGTTTAGCATTTCACGACTGGCCGTAAGCCACGACTCGACGTTGGCATCCAGCATAACGCGGAGGCAGGATGTGGACCAGGAGATGGCACAATTGAGTTGGGGTCTGGATAAACTTGAAATTAAGTTCTTATCGTTTTCCCCCGTCGGTCTGGAGTGGGAAATGTGACACGCGTAAGCGCGAGCACAGGTGTCCCGCAAAGCAAAGACGAGGCTAATCCCCGAGCGTATCCTGTGCGGAAATTGTCCGGAAAAATTTCACACGCGCGCGCACACATTTCCCGTTTAAATAATTAAATCTGCGTTAATTCAACGCACATTACCTAATGTATAAATCATAATTGAAGATTTTCGATTAAACTGCGCGCGTCGTCGGCGGCGATTAATTTTATGGGAGACTTTAGCATTTAGGTCGGGCCAAGTATGCTAGTCTCCGTATAGTAGGTATTTACATACGTGTGTGTATATAAAGGTACGTGAAGGGTTTGCGCTCCCACGCTTTCGAAATGCATATTTAGTGATAAAAATTAAATTAGGTCGCTAAAGTTTTGGGTCTGTGCGATTCGTATAAATTTGCATGCGGTCCCGTTTTATTCAGGTGTGAGACCGCTATCTTCGGAAAAGGGTACGACACATTATTTTATGAACTCGTATATGTATCTATCTATCTATCTATATATGTATATAAATAATGTAAAGTTCTTACTGTGGTTTTGTAAGCTTTTAAATGATAATTTATGAAAAATATCAAATTAAAATAATTCTTCTACTTTAATATGATATGGGTAATAAATTAATAAATCCATTTTGAAATACGTAATTTGATATCTGTGAAAAAGGAATATTATCCTCATCATAATTTACAGCCATTCACCATCCAATGCTGGATGATGGCCTCTTCAAAACGCTTCCATACATTTATGTTTTGATCTCTCATCGATTTCACCCCGCAAATTTTTCTAATTTCATCTATCTTCCCCCCGGTCTTCCTTTCTCTCGGTTACCATTCTGGCACTTCTTTTGTCTTACTTCCGTCCATTCTTCTAGCAACTTACAAGCCCATTTCCATTATAATATCTTCACTATCTTCACTTCATCAACTCTCCAACACGCTTTCACTCGTCTCTGCTTTGCGCAATTCTCATCCATCTCACCCCACACATTTTCCCAATTTTGTCTATCTATCATCCATGCGGTCTTCCTTTTACCCTTTTGCAGTCTCTCAGGTCCACCTTTCGTCCATTCTTCTAGCCACGTGATCCGCCCATTACCATTTCAATCTCTTCACTCTATTCAATATATCCACTAAATCCACTACCCTTCTCATATTTCACATCCACGTATTCAGTTTAATCTCTTCTCATTATGCCAAACATACCGTGTTCCATACTTGGAGTGCATCGGATTTTGTGTGATTTTGAAGTTCAATGTTCAAGTATCACATCCACATGTCATCACTGGCAAAACAAAGTTCTTTTTGTGCAATATTTTCTTTAATTTTATATGAATTTAATAAATAAATGGTACTATTTTTACATTGGATATTTAAAATTGACTATTTTATGAGGGTCTTATAATTATTGAAAATCAATGATCGTTCTAATGAATAATGTCGGTAAAAATTTTGCCAAATTTGATTATTTTCATAAAATTCATTAAAATAGAGTCTAAATTTACGTTTATACAAACAATGTGAGCCGTTATATTTGAAAGTGGTATAAGTCCACATTTCTTTATTTCGATAAATATTTTGAAAAACATTAAAAATAATCTTATGCGTTTAACAATATTTAAAAATACTGGTGGCCTGTATAACGTATATTCTGCTTTTCCGAGATTCTGGACATATCGAATTAAAATAAGTAATAGCAGTTAAGAAATACATAGAAGTTTAGTGTATGTATTTGGAACTGAAAATTGGACTTCCGCAACTATAAAATATTTAACGGCTCATATGTATGTAAAAAGGCGAAAACAATATCAAAGTGAATTGAAATTAAATAATGTAATAAATTATAAATATTTATTTATTTATTTGGAAAATTTACAGTTTATTAAGTTACATAGATTGATAGTAAAAAAAATATAATTATGTTAAGTAAACCATTAATAATTTTCACATATAGGTAAAAAAAAAGAAAAGCTCAAACATTTAAAATAAGAAACAAAAATGATAATAGAGTAAGATAGTTAAAGAAAACAAAAAAAGAAAAAAAATAGAAATAACAGTATAATAAAAATATCAAAATAATAAGAATAATAATATGATAAAAATAATGAAATAATAAAAAAAATAACTTCTCTTCATTTCTGGGTGCCATCATATATGTAGGTCCATATATATTAAAACTGCGTATGATTTTTTTAAAAATATTTTATATATTGTACATATGTAGTATACATACACATTGTATTATGGGCGTGTAGTCGGCGTTCGTTAGCATTTTTTAAAAATTCTCATTCGCTGCACAAACACCGTTGGCAAAGTTAGTATCTCAAAAGTCAAAGTGAAGTGACAGCTTAATGTAATAACGAGCCAAAAGATTTTTCAGTTAATGGCTTTGCGCGCCTTCCTAATGTAATTAAATGGATGTCAGTTACCTGATAAATTAACGGACGTAACATCTATGCATAATTAAAAGAAAACTGAAATTACTGCAAAAAACAACGCGTTTATATTTTAAGCTAAAAGGTCAATTTTCACGAATACAATGATGTAAATATTTTCCGCATAAAAAAGGTGAGAATAAATTTTCACGAGAAAAAATATACACGAACAAATAATTCTTAAAGACAGATTTAAAAGAACTCAGAATTATTAAGAGCAGAGATCTATTTCAGAACGCCTTAGATTTATTTATTGTTTTTATTATAATGAATGTTTCATTGCGAAGAGTGTTTTACAATTACATAATTATTTTTTCAATTTAAAGAAAGGTTTTTGAAAAAACAATTTAAGTCTCCGAAAAAAAGTCGTAATTACCCTCCTAGTTACAAAACCGTGCAAAGTATTTTAAATTAAATGTAAATGCACATATATTATATAGGTATATGCATACATAATATGTATGTATTTGTGCATTCATGAAAAGTCATCAACGTGAAAAGCACGGAATATAAGATAAAGAAACGATTGAAATTAAGATGGAATTTATTTTTGTGCAAATTTCCTTTTTTCGAAGAATAAAATTTCCGATCAACGTGTTTCTCTAATATTGCCGCATGAATGTGAAACTTGGGAATTGTTAAATGCCAAAATGTCCGATGCATTCATAAAAGTATGGCAAGTTGTATACTAAGTATAAAATGGGGAGATATTAAAAGATAGAGATCAATCTCTTTACGTGTTTCACTATTTCAGCTACTCGAAATAACAATAGGTTAGAAGAATAAGGTGGACAAAAAAGTTGTTTAATTGTACCCAAGAGAATGTAAGGAAGACCTTAGTTGAGATGGGTAGACGAAGTAAGGCAAATATATTTATGTATGGTGTTAAAGCCCGTCCAGACTAAGCAAACGTAATGAACACAAACTTCCCTTTGAAATTCCATGTTCGTATATACTAAATATGTTCGCTTAATCTGAATAGGCCTCCAGGTGGATACACTGCATTTACATAATGTAATGAAGTGTATCCACCTGGAGTTCCGTCATCGTTTTGACTGCAAGTTAAAATTTTTTTTGTCATTTATCGGTAATACATATTGTGTACTTACTGTATTGAGAGTGTACTGTAGTGTAAGTATTGTGTTCGTGACAAAATTTTACCTGGAAGTAATGACGTATAATGAAGTGTTTTCGTGGCTCATATGTTTCATACCGGTCTCCGTAACGGGCCGGAATGTGAAATGCCGGAAAACGCAAATATCGGAAGGCAAAGATCGAAAATCCAAAGATCTTAAGTCGAAAGATCAAAAAAAAAAGGGTGCATGGTAAACGGTACATACTCACGTACATACTCACTTAATTTGCGCGAGCAGGATACAATAGGAACAAGAGGAACAGGCTTTTCCTCCCGTATACTGCGCGCGCACATTAATACGCTCGGTCAATTTTTTTCACCATTTTAAATGCCACGTAAAATTCATTTTTAAATTTTTAAATAGTTCGTCTGCTATATTGGGACTCAAACGAGGAAGTTTTATTTCTTCTTGTTCATTGAGATATTTTTCAAAATCGTCTTCAAATTCAGTGGTGTCAGATGAAGATGATGATAATTCAAGTATTGATTGATCAAAGTTGCCTGATGTCGTCTCGTTTCCCACTCGAAGACCTTTCATACGAATCGTTAATTCAAACAGAGCATTCTAAGCTCTATTTATTTGTTCTTCAGTTAATATGGATCGAACCATGGGTCAACATAGATCCCAGCCAATAGAATATCATTATCCAGTAAATGTTTTTTTCTGCATAGCATGGCGTTTTTTATTCCATCAGCAATAGTTTTATTCTGAATTTTAGACAAACGAAAAATAATGCTCTTCACCAGGAGTCAAGTCTTCTGCTTGCAATACTTTTGTCACGATATAAGGATCACGAAGCAAGACTTCAAGTTCGGAGAAAAAATTGTCGGAGTCGCTCATTTTTCACGACTCCGACTCCGGCCAAAACACCGCAAGTCCACGACTCCGACTCCGACTCCACAGCCCTGGAATGAACGATTCACGCTTTTGGATTCACCCGTACCAACATTTTTAAAATCTAGGATAGGTATATATGCAGATGACAAAACCCTAGAAAATTATTGTACCAGTCTAGAGTCAATACTTTCGGTCGAAAATAAATCAGATATAAATGCAAATGATCTTCAAGAAGAATTCCGCGATATATCCCGAATGCTACCTTATTCTATGAAACTTTTGGATGTTTTAAATTATTTGTACCAAAATAAATTAATGACTGTCTCTGCAGCTAGCAAGTAAATAAGTTTTTCCAAATGAAAATAATAATTCAATAAGCCAAACAATGCTTAGAAATCTGTTATTAATTTCTATTGCATCTACATTAGCTGCCACTATAGACTATACATCCTTATTTAACGAATGTGTAGAAGTGAAAGTTAAAAGGGTGAAATTAAAGTAGATTTTTATAGTGTATTTATTTAAGTAGTTTATATTTTCAAAATAAAAAAAGTATCCGTACATAAAAATTATCAGTGCAGTTTTACTTTTAAATAACAATCGAATGTTAGAAAATGTATTTTGGGAACGGCATTTTGAGGACTTGCATCATACTGAGGAAATCTACCGCACGGCCCTGTATATTTTATTTATTTAAAACACATGGGGAAGGCGGCAAAGCCGATAGACCCATGGGGTTTGACTTAATATAAATAATAAAATAAAAACAAAAATATTCATAACAATAATAAGATAAAAGTAAACATGAAAAAAATACGAAATAAGAGAAAATACCAGAAGATAAAAAATAATAAAAATATCTGGGACGATAAAATTATAACTAAAATAAATCACAAATATAGAAAAGATATTGGAAAAGAAGAATTACAAAAATCTTCAAGTTTAAGAAAGACTTCTAGCTTGTTTTTAAAAATATTAAGGTTTTCAGAATTTACTACATTGTTGGGAAGACTATTCCAAACTTTAACCACTCTGTTTGAAAAGAAGGAATCTCTGATCAATTTATTAGATTTTTCTTTTTGAAGTCTGAGAGTGTGACCTCTAAGATGAGTGTTTTCATTAAACGTAATTAGTTTGTACATTATAACGATTATTAATTATTTTGAATACTTCAATAAAATCGCCTCTTATTCTTCTCGTCTCCAGTGTAGTAAGATTAATTCGTATCAACCTCTTGTTATATGAAAGCGATTTAAGTTCAGAAGGTATCTTTGTAATTCTCCTTTGTACCCTTTCAATACATATAACATTTTTTTAAAATGATGATTCTATAAACAAAAGACGTATTCTAATTTAGGTCAGATAAAAGCTTATATACATATGTATAGCAAATATTTACAAAATATATTATTTACGAGCTTCATGAGCGCAGTTAGGGTGTGAGGGTGTTTGGGAGCTTCTAAAATTACAAAAAATATATAATTCAAGAGTTACAATTTATGGACATGAACTGAAAGTTTAGAAGGGTTGGGGAAACAAAGAAAATGACGCGTCGTTGGATCAAAACGGTTCTTCCCAACGTTGCGTCGTAGGAACAATATTTTCTTATACGATATTACATACATTTTCCTTTTAGAAGGCGACGTAATATATATGTTAGTCCCGGGTTACGAGTTGTTGTCGTTTCGGAGATAAGAAGCATTTTAAACGAGCGGAATATAGGTATGTGTTGCGGCTATGGGAAACGTCGTTCACCGCACGCACCCAATAAGCAGAAATCGCACAAAACGCCACGTCACGCGACTTTCACCTAAACGGTTTATTTAATATTCGACAATAGCAGTGAACACGGTTGTAAATTACAGTGCAGCACTAAACATCGATATTTTGAGTACTAACCTTCGTTTTTTTTCGGTTTTCCGTCTGCCCGTTTTCCTTTGGGTCCGTTCGCGTTTTCACGACTTCCGTCACGAATGATGGCGTCTCAATCTGAAATCGTACGAAAAAGTTGCGAGTAAATTATGCGAATGCATGTCTCGAGCACGTTTGAAATGTGCATTGTGCTCGTGTTATGTTTATTTAAGGCGTATTTGTGTCGTGGAAAAAGATGGCGTGATTGTGGAAAAGTGCCGCGTTTAGTATTCGAACTTAATTGTATGAAATTTTTCATTTATGAGCCTTATTCTGTTGAATTTAATCAATTTTAGTTTGAGACGCGTAACTATGCAAAAATTTAATCAATTTTGTACAACATTTATAAATATATAATTAAAATAGTAACAGATTGCGCGAGCAATGGAGCCTTGAAAAAACAAAAGAAAAATTTCAAGAAAAAATTATTAATATAAAATAAACAATAATTGATTTTCAATTTATTACCTACATATTTTTTGTGTTTTTCAAATTAAAACCTTTATTAACTTATCAAATATGTACATAAAATTTTATGCAAAGCATTGAATACTTTTACATTCATAAGCAATGGAGGCTTGAAAAATCAAAAGAAATATTTCAACAAAAGATTGTTAATGAAAAATTAACAATATTTTTTTTCAAATTTAAAGCAAATATTTTTTAATGAAGAAACAACTCATAGTTTCATATTACTCTACTATTTTACCAATGTTAATAAACAAGCATATTATATAATATGATTTCCAAGATAAAAATACGTACTCTTTTGGAATGTATTTTTATATTTAATATGAAAAATGTAACAACCAAGGATAGCAAGGAATTAAATCGAACCATCTATAAAAAGCTTTTAGTTATATAAAAATCCAAAAAATGTACATTTGTGTTAACATGAAATATTGTTCCTCCTACACAAATCGTATTACATATATTTATTTTTATAAAATATTATATTAAATATGTATATATTGCCGAATTATTTATTTCATACATTGTTATATAGATAATTTACAATCTCTTTTGAATTTACAATCGGCGAATGAATTTTTATTCAAAATTAATAAAATATTTTCCGGACTTTTTCAGTTTGATTACATAGAAATCTAATCTAAATTTTATGACAAGTAAATTTCTTGAATGAAATACATACTCGAGAGGTTTATCTGATATATTTAAATATTACAAAAGAGTGTGTAATCAATAAAATTCATTATTATCACTATGAGTGAACTAAAAAAATGAGAGCTTTTTTTCTTTTACGATATTTGGAAATTGTTTCAGAAATATACTCAGAAATTGAACACAAAGTCAAACTTTTATATTTATTTATAATATTTTTGTACAGACATATAATTTATATAAAAATTACACTGTATGTTTAATATGTATTTAACTTATATATGTACATACGTACATACGAATTCGAGTGTATAATATAATCTCGAAGTGAAAGCTCGTACACATTCGGGACGAATCAAATATAATAAAGCTTCGGGCGAGTTTAGCATTTCACGACTGGCCGTAAGCCACGACTCGACGTTGGCATCCAGCATAACGCGGAGGCAGGATGTGGACCAGGAGATGGCACAATTGAGTTGGGGTCTGGATAAACTTGAAATTAAGTTCTTATCGTTTTCCCCCGTCGGTCTGGAGTGGGAAATGTGACACGCGTAAGCGCGAGCACAGGTGTCCCGCAAAGCAAAGACGAGGCTAATCCCCGAGCGTATCCTGTGCGGAAATTGTCCGGAAAAATTTCACACGCGCGCGCACACATTTCCCGTTTAAATAATTAAATCTGCGTTAATTCAACGCACATTACCTAATGTATAAATCATAATTGAAGATTTTCGATTAAACTGCGCGCGTCGTCGGCGGCGATTAATTTTATGGGAGACTTTAGCATTTAGGTCGGGCCAAGTATGCTAGTCTCCGTATAGTAGGTATTTACATACGTGTGTGTATATAAAGGTACGTGAAGGGTTTGCGCTCCCACGCTTTCGAAATGCATATTTAGTGATAAAAATTAAATTAGGTCGCTAAAGTTTTGGGTCTGTGCGATTCGTATAAATTTGCATGCGGTCCCGTTTTATTCAGGTGTGAGACCGCTATCTTCGGAAAAGGGTACGACACATTATTTTATGAACTCGTATATGTATCTATCTATCTATCTATATATGTATATAAATAATGTAAAGTTCTTACTGTGGTTTTGTAAGCTTTTAAATGATAATTTATGAAAAATATCAAATTAAAATAATTCTTCTACTTTAATATGATATGGGTAATAAATTAATAAATCCATTTTGAAATACGTAATTTGATATCTGTGAAAAAGGAATATTATCCTCATCATAATTTACAGCCATTCACCATCCAATGCTGGATGATGGCCTCTTCAAAACGCTTCCATACATTTATGTTTTGATCTCTCATCGATTTCACCCCGCAAATTTTTCTAATTTCATCTATCTTCCCCCCGGTCTTCCTTTCTCTCGGTTACCATTCTGGCACTTCTTTTGTCTTACTTCCGTCCATTCTTCTAGCAACTTACAAGCCCATTTCCATTATAATATCTTCACTATCTTCACTTCATCAACTCTCCAACACGCTTTCACTCGTCTCTGCTTTGCGCAATTCTCATCCATCTCACCCCACACATTTTCCCAATTTTGTCTATCTATCATCCATGCGGTCTTCCTTTTACCCTTTTGCAGTCTCTCAGGTCCACCTTTCGTCCATTCTTCTAGCCACGTGATCCGCCCATTACCATTTCAATCTCTTCACTCTATTCAATATATCCACTAAATCCACTACCCTTCTCATATTTCACATCCACGTATTCAGTTTAATCTCTTCTCATTATGCCAAACATACCGTGTTCCATACTTGGAGTGCATCGGATTTTGTGTGATTTTGAAGTTCAATGTTCAAGTATCACATCCACATGTCATCACTGGCAAAACAAAGTTCTTTTTGTGCAATATTTTCTTTAATTTTATATGAATTTAATAAATAAATGGTACTATTTTTACATTGGATATTTAAAATTGACTATTTTATGAGGGTCTTATAATTATTGAAAATCAATGATCGTTCTAATGAATAATGTCGGTAAAAATTTTGCCAAATTTGATTATTTTCATAAAATTCATTAAAATAGAGTCTAAATTTACGTTTATACAAACAATGTGAGCCGTTATATTTGAAAGTGGTATAAGTCCACATTTCTTTATTTCGATAAATATTTTGAAAAACATTAAAAATAATCTTATGCGTTTAACAATATTTAAAAATACTGGTGGCCTGTATAACGTATATTCTGCTTTTCCGAGATTCTGGACATATCGAATTAAAATAAGTAATAGCAGTTAAGAAATACATAGAAGTTTAGTGTATGTATTTGGAACTGAAAATTGGACTTCCGCAACTATAAAATATTTAACGGCTCATATGTATGTAAAAAGGCGAAAACAATATCAAAGTGAATTGAAATTAAATAATGTAATAAATTATAAATATTTATTTATTTATTTGGAAAATTTACAGTTTATTAAGTTACATAGATTGATAGTAAAAAAAATATAATTATGTTAAGTAAACCATTAATAATTTTCACATATAGGTAAAAAAAAAGAAAAGCTCAAACATTTAAAATAAGAAACAAAAATGATAATAGAGTAAGATAGTTAAAGAAAACAAAAAAAGAAAAAAAATAGAAATAACAGTATAATAAAAATATCAAAATAATAAGAATAATAATATGATAAAAATTATGAAATAATAAAAAAAATATAATATATAACAAAAAACAAAAAGACAAAATAAATACATCAAAATAAAAATTCATAATCACAATCGTAAATTTTCATTAAAATTAAAAATCGAAAAATCCATATGTATGTAGTATCAAAATGCAAGGGGTTCCAAATCATGTACGTAAATTAGACTAAACTTATTATACGTGTGAACGTCAGGCCTCTCAAAGTGCAAGTGCTTCATACACAGTTAGCTATTACAAAAAGACTCCACCCATACACGCTCGTCAATCACACACTATGTAAGTAAAAAAATCTTTTGTACACGTACATATATTTACATAAGATTATAAAAAAAGTCATAAACCATGGACGTTTTAATGACAAGTGACAATTGCAAATAATACATAAATAAGTGAATTAAAAATGTATATGAAAAAGCTTGTAATATAATGTTCATATGTATGAAAATATAACCGTTACAACTGTTCAATTATATAACCTGTGAAGCTAAGTAGGGGTGGTAAGCTGGCGCATCTGATAGCCAGCTGTCATTATGTCGATTTGGCAGTTATTTTTAATGATTTCGTTTGTAATAAATTTTGTTAGCGGTATGTGGAAACATTCGTTTTATCAAGTATCAAGAGTGGAAGTGGAAGTGGTTCAAAATCAGCTCACAAATATTAAGCACACGTACAAACAGTAGTAAGTGAAACTGGTAAAAAGCTTGTGAAAACGTCTTTGGATACATTTTATCCTATTATATTTGTAAAAAATTTGGTGATTTTAAATTGAACACTAGATTTTCGTAGCAGAAAAATAGACATTCATCATTACGTATGTAGTATACTGGCGAAATTTCCTGTAGATTTGCATAGTAAATAAACAAACATGTGATATTATTCATCTTTATACGTATATATATAAATATACAGCCAGCAATACGGCTCGGTGGTTGCGTTTATATTTGGCACCGAGAGGTTCCGGGTTCGATCCCATGCTAATATTTAATACTGCTGGTCAGACTTGAATATTTGATTTTGAAGTCGATTTATCTCATTTTCATTGAAACGGTTCAACAAATCGGCAAAAATCATTCTACCCGCTATGTCACAAATATCTGAACTTGATTTATGTACAAATATAAATCCATAAAAATCCATAGATGTCTCAATGGATTATATATGTATGTACATATGTATGCAAGTTATGAAATCAAATTTATTTATACTTTCTTTTTTTGCGTTTTTGTGAATTTTATTAATTATTAACGTTCTAGCTTATGCGTTTCAGTATAGGTACATATTTCTCCCATCTTGAGCATCAACTCTAAAGAAGAAATGCTTAGGCGAAGGCGGAGAATATCGTATTTCTCTTATGTAAATATAAAACAGCTTATGGATTACTTGATAGCGCGTCGTAATCTCCTTACATTTTACGCCTTGGTACGTTCGCGTAAGTACGTGAAAGTATATATTTTTTCCACTCTGCGATTCCCATAATTTTCTAAGAACTTGTCAATTATTCAATGTCTCCAACGAGATACTTTTAACCCTTCGCGACAATATTTCACGTGGCAAATAAATACAGGCGAAAAAAATCGACCGTATCGTCGAAAAAGGTAGTGTATTATCGACAGGTAATGGACACGCGAATATCCACATACATATTTGAATATATATGCAGTAATATTTCATTCCTTTGAAAGTACACGTATCCTCTCTATGTATGTAATAGGAGGGGATATTTCGTTCATTTTTTATGACGGACATAAAAATAGCCCGCGGTTAGTGAGACGTCCGCTTCGTATGAAAGTGCGAAACGTTTCGATGTACCTATATTATTTACACCTTTGAAAAAACGATTTTTCGTTTATTGCCCGGGTAACAATGGATAATCTTTGGGGCGAATCCTTCATATTTCATCCCCTAGAAAGTAAAATCAGGGGACCGATCGCATTCCTGTGTGGATGCGTTCAATTGAAAAGTCGAATTCAATACATTGAGATATTAATGTAGTAATTTTTTTTTTTTGAAAGTCAAACTGTCTTTACATATTTGTTTTTTTTTCTGAACGTGTTTCAAAGTGTCGCACTCTCGATATTTTATTTAAAATTCTGAATACAAACCTAATTTATGAGCTTCATACTGTTAATTCAACGCAATTTTTGCCCGTTAAAAATTTGTGATCTGATTTTGAACCACTTGCACTTGTTAGATCGCTTTGATATTTCATTGTTTTGTCTCTTTGTATTTGTTATGTCTCTGCCATAAAGCTAAGGAGTTTAAATGTCCGGTAGTAAAGACGAAAAGATTAAGAGACGTATGAAATTAGGATGGACTGTGTTTGGACGAATGAATGTTGTTTTTATATCAAAAATGCCACTCTGTCTGATGGAAAAGATCTTCGATCAATGCGTTTTGCCAGTGATGACGTATGGATGTGAAAATTGAACATTGAACTCCAAGATGCTACACAAAGTCCAATGTACCCAAAGAAGTATGGAGCGCTGTATGTTTGGTATAACGAGGATAGACAGTAAGCGGAATATGTGTGTAAAAAGTATGAAATGGGTAGTGGACATAGTGGATACAATAAAAATATAGAAATGACAATAGGAAGGCTATGTGGCTAGAAGAATGGACAAAATAAGGGCTAGAATAGTACATGAGAGAATGAAAAAGGGTAAAAGAAAGACTGCAGGGAAGATGGGTAGACGAAATTAGGAAAATGTGTCGAGTGAGATGAATGAGAGGTACGCAAAACAGAGACGAGTGAAAGCGTGTTGTAGGGGCCTTTATCCAGCATTGAATGGTGAGCGGCTGTAGATGATGATGATGATATATATTAATTTATATATATATATATATATATATATATATATATATATATATATATATATATATATATATATATATATATATATATATATATATATATATATATATATATATATATATATATATATATATATATATATATAGGAAAGGGTGTATTTATGTATATGGGTGTGCTGTTTGTATGTATGTACATATGTGAGTATGTGGCGAGTGAATCGTCAAGTATGGAGATTTCGAAAAAAGAATTATCAAGTGTTATTTCGATTCCGGTTCTGATTACAATTTATATTCCGGTTCCATTTCCAGTTTCCATTCCAAATTTGGTTCCCAATTTCTATTTCAGTTCCAATTCCCGATTTCTTCCCGATTTCCCGATGGAAGATTCAGCTCTTTATTGTATAGTGTAAAATACATAGTCGATTTTTCCTATTCCGGTATGAATGATTAATATGAATGGAAAAATGTAGCTGATTATGTCTGCAATTTAAGCTTCTTGGTGTCGGAGGGGTTTTTTTGATAATTTATTATCGTTTTCATTAGAAATGCTGTTGTATGAACAAGATTTGGAGCCGTCATTTTGTGAAGGCTTTTATTACGAAAACCGCTTACTCGTCGTTTCTTGTACAATATAAAATCCTAAAGAGCTCTCCTAATACATCCAACGTCATAAAACTTTTCCCTCTGCGTTTTATTACCGCCAGTGCATCGAGCGGAGGTCTGCGTCGTTTTTGTTCCCAAACTAAAATCTTTAAATTGGATAGAGTATCGTCAAAGGGTATTAAAGTTAGTTTTGAGTTCGGGGAATTAAAAAAATATCCCATTCCCAAGAATATGTGCTTTCCGCAACTTTTCATCTTTTTATAGGAATACTCGTCAGAAATTTGCTATAAATCTTCGTATTATATAGTATAAATATACTAGAAATATTTATTAAATTAATATTGCAACATAACTCTTCATTGAAGTATGTATATTGTTCAAGTTAAACTCCCTTTCGAGGAATTTCATTGAATTGTTAAGTACATACATACGTTGCTTTTTGTAGACAAGGTTCTGTGCTTGTAAATTTTCACCGTGTAATATGTACATATAGATATAGAAACATGTATGTATATATGTGTGTGTTGTTTGGAGTATTTGAAGCTCGATAGCAAAAACAACGTTGGATATTACAATATTTATCGACGATGAAATTAAAAGGAACTTTTATGATATTTTTATACAAAGCTGTTATGCATATTTAAACGTGTTTTTAAAATCGCTTATGTCTCGTTTTTAAACGAACGAACGAACGTAATGAAACGAAAATCGCGAAACAGGTATCTGAAAGCGAAATTGTATGCAAAACAAATTCATTGAATTCTATACACTTTTTTTTATCTATATTTTAAATAATACAGCATTTATTTATTGCTCTGGCGATAGATATAATCAGATTAATATGTATGTATGTGCTTACGAAACGAAACATTTTTTCAAGATCAAAGATTGTCAAAAGATACAAATGTACATCTGTGGAAAATAGGTTGTATTTAATTTTGATATATTTACTTCTAACATATATATTCTAATTTTGATATATGTACTTTTGATATATTACTTCTTTAGTTTTAGTAATTATGTATACTGGACAAACATACATCATACATACATTCAAAAATCCGTTTGACATATAATTATCGTCATTTATTTCTGTTTTGAACAATTCCAATCCCCTTACCTTTTACCCTTTTGTCTTTACCTTACAATTTTTCCCCACACATTTTTCAAATTTCATCCACCCATCTCTCTTGTACCCTTTTATATTCGCTAGAGGACCATTCAAGCACTTCTTTCATGTATTTTTTTAGATTAGTGATGCCCATGCTATTTCAATGTCTTCATTATCTCTCCACTTTCAATCTCTTCACTATTCCGTTTCCTATACTTCTATGACTGCATTGACCTTGGTGCCTTTTGTCTTTCAATTCCCAAGTTTCACACCCATACGTCATAACTGACAAAACACTTTGATCTAATAATTTGTATACAAAATTATTATTTTGAATAAAAATACCAATAATTTTATTTTACTACCGCCATCTATGTTTAAAACTAAAAACTGGATAAGCGTCAGGCACTTTTCAGAAATTCAAATTTCAAACGCGTCTTACACGATATTTTTGCACCATCGTAATGGCGGAGGATCCATTTACTTACATAGATGACCAAAATGAGCAATATGGCAAAGTATGAAAACGATCGAATTAGAGGAAAATTTTTTCCTGAATTGTAATCGTAAGTGAAACGTAAAGGAGGTATGTAAAAACGACGGTCATTTGCACAAATGCACTTTCTCCTAACTTTTTTTCCAGTTAAATTATAAAAGACTAAACAATAACTCGAATATTGTATGCAATACATATTAGCGAGCAGTATGGTTTGGTTTAGCACCGAGAGGTTACCGGGTTCGATTCCATGCTAATCTTTGATACTGCTGGTCAGGCTTGGATATTTGATACTCCAAGTAGATCATTTCTTATCAGAGTTTGTCAATTTATCTGATTTCATTATTGAAACGGTTTCTCCATCAAATTGGAAAATTCATCCTACCTGCTCTTACAAATATTTGAATTTGATTTATGTAAAAATGTATGTAAAAATCTAAATCCATAGATGTATCTATGGATTAATTCATTCAGCCTTACGAAATACAGCGATTTATGGTATAAAAATACTGGAATGTTTGTAATTAATTGTCTAGGAAGGCGCATTGGGGTATACCTTTTTAAAATTCAGAAATGCAAATTGAATTACCCAGCTAATATATTGGGTGTTGAGATTTGAAGCACCGAGACGGAAGTGCATTAGGTTAACCGTGATGCCATCCAGTTATGTTTGAGCTGTGCAATTTTTCACATGGACTTGTCAGTTTAAGAACGTGCAGGGGTGTCGGAGCTGGGCTAAATTGCATACAAGCACATCTGGCCTTAGCTTAAGTGGATGCAGCGAACGCCTGCACCACTAAACGACTCAATCCAGCCCAGCATTGCACACGCCCCGATCCCTATCTACACGATACTACCACTATATATATATGTATATATATACATATATGCTTTGTACATAAGGCCGCACGGCTGGATTCGATTTTCCCGAGGAAAACTGAGAGGATAGGGACGAGGGGAGGGAAGCGAGTTTTCCGGTAAAACGATACGAGCGGATTCCACCTTAACAGAACATTAGATTTTGTATTTTTATTATTCTTGTATTTTATGCGAACATATTTTTTTGACAGTAAAACTCAATCCAGTGTTTGTGATGTTGTCGTTGTTTTTCTCAATAATGAAAAAAAAATGGTGCATAAGAAAAAAATAAATAATACCGAAAACGTGCTGACCATTTGTATAGAAGCAGAACAAAATGCGAATAGCAAATAGATGATAATTTTTACAAAAAAAAAAAATCCAATTTCATTGAATATTTTTTTCGAAAACAAAAGCTTTGAAATTGGCTTAATGGATTTAAATCTTAATATAAATATACGTTTCGAAGAGATTCGTTAGGCATTGTTTAATCTCATTTTTATCAGAATTATGGCTCTGTTAGTATTATTTTTAACAAGCACATTAAAGTCTTGTTTTCTCATTGAAAATTTATTTCAGAATGTGTATTTTGCGAATTTTTGGAATATATATGTATATATTGAAATGTATCATATTCCATATTTCATAATGTATTTATTCATATGCTCGTTTATTTTTTTTACATTATATAGGTACATGTGTAGTAGGGTTTCTGATTTCCCGGACTTTTTCAATTCCCGGGACACGGGAAGGAGCCCGGGATCGTTCCCGGGATTCCCGGGATCCCGGGACACATGTAAAAAAACTTTTTTTTCCAATTTAATATATTTTTAATTCATAAAAAAATATTTATTTATTTACAAAACAATACATAATATATGTATGTATCAGTGGCGTGCGGTCCATGGATGCGGTGGATGCGGCGCATCCCCTATAACTTTAAAAAGCCAAGAGTATTTTTAATAAATATTTGAATTTCGCTTCGATGTATTCTTAGTGATGTACGTGATTATGATGTAGTATATGATATATATTTCACATATCACGTGTTTTTTGTTACATGATGCATTATATAGGATCTTTTGATAATTTTTATTAAGGATTCGCATAGGCCGCATTCGCATAGGCCGGCCACAGGCGAGTGACGCTGGCGAGTAGACGCTGAGTGAAGTGCGCGCGCGTCATGGATTCGGAGTCGCGACCGATCCCATTTGCGCATGCGCACTATGAGGCTGTCTTATTCGCGCGGACGCGTTGACACTTCTTTAACCTCTACGGTGGATTCGGTTTCTCTGTTTGCTTATCTATTGAGTTTCACTTGGAAGCCGCTGTTGATCGATATTTCCGCACGCTACGCCCCAAGTTATTTATCAAAAAGCTAGCCGATTCATTTCTTTAGACGAAGTTAATCATTTATACTGTAAGTTGGTTATTTTTTACTTTTGAATTAAGTTTTCATTTAAATTAGTTTCGTCTAACTTTATTTTTAGTTTACTGTTCCACTACTTACGAGTTTTCATTATTGCCTTTAATATGGATATCGAAAATAACAATGAGAGTGGACTTGTCGTCGAGATCAATAATAATTGCAATTGTTTAATTGAAAATGTGCTGAAAAGAAGATTTGCTTCTCTCCCATTTAATGAAAAGGAGATTATTGTTAAGAGCCCCAAACCCACACCAATATTAAATATTCAGTCTAAAACAAAAACATTTAAAAGGTATTTTAACACAGAAACATACGAAAAAATTTCATGGATTTGTGGATGTGCTCACTTAACGAAATTATTCTGTTGGCCATGTATTTTATTTTCTCAAGAAGTGAATGTCTGGAGTAAATTTGGATTTTCTGACCTAAACAATTTAAGTAAATCGCGCAAGAGACATGAATGTTCTCAAGCTCATATATGTTCTGCTGCTCAATTTAAAAAATTTGGAAAGGGACCTCGTATAGAAAATTTTTTAAGTGCTCAATTTAAAGCAAATATTGAAATGCACAACAAAGAAGTTACTGCAAATAGATACATTTTGTCGAAATTAATAAGCGCGATCTGTTTTTTAGCAAAACAAGAACAACCTTTACGAGGACATTTTGAGCACCAGGAATCGGAAAATAGAGGGAATTATATTGAATTGCTGTATCTGTTGAGTGAATCAGACATAAAATTGAAAACTCATTTAGATAACTCTACGGTGTTTACTGGACTATCGAACCATATACAAAATGACTTGGTATCCGCAATATCAAAAGTCTTGCTAGATGAGATTAAAACTGAAATACGTGCATCAAAATTTGTTTCCATAATTGTGGACGAATCTACAGATATCAGTCGCAAAGCTCAGCTATCTACTATTTTTAGATATGTAGATGAAAATAATGAAATTCAGGAGAGATTTGTTGGATTTGTCGATGTTAGTCCCAATAGAACAGCTAATGCTCTTTTTCAGCACATACGTGAGACCTTGGAAGAATTTGGTTGTTTGGACAAATTAATTGCACAAACGTACGATGGAGCGGCTGTAATGTCCGGGGAGCATAATGGAGTGCAACGAAAAATTCGAGATATTTGTCCTAATTCTTTATTTGTCCATTGTTACGCTCACAGATTGAATTTAGTTTTGTCGCAATCTGTTAAACATATATCCGGATGCAAACGTTTTTTCAGCCGTATGTTGTCATTTTCAACTTTTTTTTGTAAGTCTTCAAGAAGAATTTCCCTTCTCGATTGTCAAATAAAAAAACGATTTCCCACTGCTGCCCCTACACGATGGAACTACAATAGCAAAATTTTAAATATGATATTAGAATATCAAACAGAATTAATGGAAATATTTAATCAAATAATTAATGACGAAGACGAATGGGATACTGATGCTGTCATAAATGCTGAAGTCCTTCATCGTTATTTAAAAGAGTTTGAATTCAATTTCAATTTGCATTTATTTTCTGCAATATTTAATTCGGCAGATTTTTTATTTGAAATTTTACAAAAAAAAACCTTTGACATATCGTATTGCGTAAGTGAAATTAAAAAATTTGTAAAATATTTAGATAACAAAAAAGACGATTTTGATTCATTGTGGAACAAAGTAATAACTAAAAATTTTAATAGAAAAAGAAAATATGCTGAATGTGAAGAAGATGTGAAAACAACGTATAAACTTCACTATTCTGAAATTTTAGAAACTCTTTCAGTAAATACAACCAATCGATTTCGAGATATCGAAAATTTAAAATTTCTCGAATTTTTTAACGTCAAAAAATTTAAAGAATATGAAAATAATTTTCCAGATTTCCTATTTAAATCACTCCACCTAACTTATGGAAAATACTTTGATTTTATGAAATTAAAAAGCGAATTAATTTACATGTACTCAACGCAAGATTTTCATTTGAAATCTATAAATGACGTAAAGGAATTAATTGTGAAAGATGATCTAATAGACGTTTTGGAACAAGTATTTAGTTTAATACAATTAATTTGTACGATACCTTCCACGAGCGCATCGGCTGAACGATCATTTTCGACTATGAAAAGAATTAAAACGTTCACCAGAAGTAGTCAAAGTGAAGAAAGACTCTCTGGTCTTGCAAATAAAAAATTCTATGATGCGGTTATCGATGAATTTTGTAAAAAGGAACGAAGAATAAAATTAAATTTTAAAAAATAAATTGGTCGGTTTTTTTTTTCAAACAAGGGACAGCATCCCTTGTTTGAAAAGTCACCGCCCGCCACTGGTATGTATCTGTTAACTCGAAAAAATGTAATTTTAAAAGTAAACTTATTTAAAGTAGCTTCTTAAAAATACTAAAATATTTAAATGATAATCCGATAGTCTAATTCTAGATTTGGTACAGAATTTTCCACCAATGGAAAAAACTCTTTCAGTTGCGGTCGATGCTGGTTTTATTGTTAAAAGGGGCGAAAACAATTTTTTTAAATTATCGGCTTTTTCTCCTGTCATCATGTATATTTTAATTTATTTTTTTAAAGTCGAGGTTATTTTTATTTACGTTATTTTGTATATTCGTCTTTGATAACTCCTTATTTAATTCTTTATTCATCGTCAAACAAACACAATTGTTTCATCTTCATCCGAATGTGAAAGAATTTCTTCCATTGTGGAATCGTCAATACAAGAAGGATATACTCGCTTCATAATAGTTTCACCGTAGGATATACATTCGGTTTTATTACAACATTTAAAGAATGTTTTGTTTAGGTATAAAATCAGAATTATTTAAAATTTGTGTTAAAAAAATCAGTTTTAGGCTTCGTCTTTCTTCGATTTTAATTTTTGAGAATATTTTACGATTCTTTGTGTATTTGATTTATTATTTCCCTTCGTGTAGTCGTGAAGATATTGTATGTTTTCATGATTTTTTTAAATCCAATTCCCGGGATTCGAGATAAAAATTCCCGGGACACGGGACAACAAAAATTCTGTAAATTCCCGGGAATGTCTGTCCCGGATCGACCCGGGTCAGAAACCCTAATGTGTAGGTATGCCGATTGTTCAACGTACATAGCTTCACTTCAAATTCCTGAACATTTAGCTGTACACTTTTTGTAAGTCTATTTAATGTACATACATAACATATATGACAATATATAAAAACCAAGTAGTATTAATAAATTGTAAAATTATATTTGACGAGTAAGCCATGGACATTAAACTCATGAAACTCGGTTACTATTCCAAAGTCAAGTTCGCCATATTGCCTCCCTTCCATTTAAAGCAATCTGCCTAACACTTTTAAGTACTATTTACTTAAGATTGTACATGTTGAGTTGTATTATTCATTGAGTGAATATTGTTTTGAAACTAAATTTATCATTACAATTTCGACGAACTGATTTTCATTATTGTATGGTGTATTTCTTCTTAGAAATGGTTCTGGATACAATTTTCATATCAAATGCAAATTATTTCATAATAAACACAATACGAGTGTTCTCTCATAAACACGAATAAGGCTATACGTTTGTATATTCAGCCAGACAAAAACGATTTAAAAAGATGAATCCGACGTAATAATAATGCAAATAAATTACACGGTAAAAAATCGAATATAAACGACGATAAAAAGAAAGCGAAGCAAAAATTACGCTAAATAAATATTTTCACGTGCGAAATAAACTTTTTAAAGCAACAAGAAAAATTTACAATTCCACTATTATACTAACGTGTATATTTATGTATATGTATGTACGTATGTATATTTTTCTCGCCGAGCATAAAAACTTGTCTGAAGCTTTGCCTCGGGACGAACCTGACCGTGATTCAACCCGAGGGTATATTTCACTCAGGCAGGTTATTTGTATTTCGCAAACAAAAGTTGCACCCCGTCGTTTATTTTACTATTACATATATTATAATAAAAGATTCAATCTATCGCACGACCACAAAGCTAACATTAGAGAACGGCGGCAAATTGACTAGTCCGTTTTAGACGGTTGAGTAGTGAAATATTCTATTAAGGGCATGAAACTTTGAAGGACGATTATACGGGCCGATTCAATTAACCCATTTTGAACCTTATATCGTTTATTTATAAACGAGACGTATGCCCGTCGAAAGACGTACATACGTACATATACATATTATAAATACATACCTAATTTGTAGATGGAGTGGGCTTTTGAAAAATGGAGGAGGATCTGAGAGGGTAATTGACGCGTCAATCATGACGTTTCATTTGACACTGGCACAACACCCGTCTTCACGGTTGAAATTCAAAATTTGGCAATCATAACACGTCTGTTTTTCCACAGAGATGAGGAGCCTTAATAATGGCGCCTCACAAAAGGATAAGGGTCGAATGACCTGAGGCTACATGCCGCATGCCAGGACCTAAAATACTAGCCCTAGCCCTCGGGGTCTCGCTTGCTTTAACGAACAGGCTCACCAGGCCCCTTTGTTTCGCCCCTCATCCACCTGGTGACCCTTTGAGGTGACTTTTCGCACTTTTATAATATTTTTACACGGCCCCACACGTCCATTAGTATATTAAATTCTCGCAGACGTGAGACGAAGAGGCTTTTTACGAGTAAGCATACTTTTGCTTTAACACAATAATTTGCAAAAAGCTAAAGAGCAGGCAACTGTGGGGCGCGTTGATTTTTGCAATATGTTAAAATATAAACTGAAACTTAGCCGCTAACATAAATCTTAATATCAGGATAGGTTTAAGTTACTTTCTCCTCGACTCCGATTTATCTTCCCGTTAAATCTTCTCGACGTGTACAAACTGAAACGCGTGTGTATCTAGTAGGTGTGTGTGTGCACGTGAACCTAAATTACAAGGTGATTTCTTGTTCTTCCTGTAAAACTCGTTAGCCTGTTGAAATTCGTCTAAAGTGCGAAAACCTGTGCTAAAAAATTATACGCCTGAAGAGCGAGGAGGTTAAGTGATTACTGTGTCACCGCTTGGATGCCTTTCACAGTTTAAAAAAGATGGATGAGCCGAATTTTATAATTCTGAGCAGTGAGTGCGAGAAAAAAGTGATAGAATTAATTCATAAAATTTACACTAAAAATATATATGTATGTATTCCATAAATTTTAAAATTAGATGGTGATTGAATAAGCAATTTCATAAATATTTTATTATTATACAAAATTTAATCAAAAGAGTAAAGATCCGTTTATCCCAAATCTGCATGTTAACAGCTCGGCACAGCACTGCCCGGAAAAGACTACTTCTACAATGCAGCACCAGCCGTTTTCGGCACGTTCATATTTTGGACGAGTGCAAGGAAAAATCGGCTTACATTTACATTACAGAGCGCGATAATACGTCGCGATATTGCTTGTGTAGTATCATCGGGTCAATATTGATTTTTTTTTCAATCGTAAGTGCATATTGTCGTATGTCAAAGCATCTTAAGTCAAGGACTACTTGTATATGATTTTCGATGATCTAATTTTAGCTCAATCTTGCAAATTCTTTTAAATTGTGTTTTAACTTTCAATATTTCATTTTAATTTTTATATAATAATTATAGTTTTAATTTTAATATTCAATTTAATTTTTATTTCGATATTTCGTATGCCATTGGTCCCAACTAAGTTTGCCTTCGTTGGTCTAAGCCAACGAAGACAAACTTAGTTACTCAGTACGCGCTAATGCGTATGCACCATTACATCATTTTTATTCGAGGTAAGTTTTTAATATAAGTTTTTAAGGGGAATTCATAACTATCATATGTAAAGACATAATATATGTATGTATATTGTAATGTAGAAAGCAATGATTCGCCTATATTGAATAGTTCACTATTATAGTATTAGTCGTGGATATTTTTCTTATCTCTCGCACCCTTTCATCCGATTCTAAATTGGGAATCAGGTTAACGGTCCTTTCGTCCTAGCCAGAGCTCCGGTACATGTTTTCCGACTCGCGAATAATTTATCGCACAACTTCCGCCATGAATTCTGAGCTTTGGTCTGCGTCTGCCCACTTTGAAATATTTGCGGCCCATTTTACTGACTGATAGTTAGTTTCACATCCCTCGGACAGTTTATGTATGGCGGGAGTCCCGGATTCGTGCCCAGGTGAAGGGTTCACGTGTATGACTGCTTGAAATGTGTGGGTCCGTGCGAAACTTCCTTGATTAAAATTTAATTCAAATGTGTGAAATTTCACTATCAACAAATTTATCCGCGTCCAAACTCCTACATATGTGGGCAATTTCCTCTTTATTCTCAAATTGCGGATTCAGTGTGAATTTCACACACACACACACACACACACACACACACACATACATACGTATAATATCCCAAACTATTTTTAAAAACAATTTCCATTGTAGTCTCCTCTTTGGAAAAATCTGCCACCACCAGTTCCTTGAAGCCATTTCTGATAGTATTTTAGAATGAAAAATGAGAAAATGGGGACTTTCTCTGTCCTGTTTCTGGAAATTGATTTTACTTGTTCGGATGCGGTGCATCCGCTCTAATTGCATCTGTGCACATCGAAAGGTTACTCGTCATCTGATGTGCAATCTATCATTCGAGAAAACGAGAATTACGTTTAAAGCTGCGTTCTGTTAATCTGGCGATTTTAGAGCGGATGCACCAAACTTGGTCACCTGGGGTGGGAAAAAATTGCTTGATTCTCGAGAGTGGAGTTTTCCAGTCGCAAGAGTTTCAGAATGAAAAATATTCATTTGCATTATTATATACAAAATTGTGTTGTACCCGATGAAATACTACATATCATCGTATGGGTTTTGGCATATTAAGTTATTAAATAAAAAAAATGTGTCGTCGGTCATGAATTTTTTTGAAATACCTTTTAAATGTATTTAAATTTAATTGTTTAATATTGTCGATTTGACATACATATGTATCACCCTAATATGTACGTCAAAGCTAAAACACGTCCAACAAAACGTATATACGAATATAATAACAAAATAAAAAAAAACTTCTACATATACTGATCGCAATTAATGTTTCCGCTTGGCAGAGGATTTACCGCCGTCTATTGAAAATTTATTTAATTAATTAATTATTTTTCTTATCGGTGTTTTATATTTTTTATAAGTAGGTACATACATAGGTATGTAGATAGTTTTTACCATTTTTATTTGTATAAAGGTATTTGAAAAAAATACGAACGCGTATCGAACACAGGACCGACACATTTATTTAAATTTTTTTTAATTAATAGCTAAATATGCCATAGCCCATGGGATGATATTTCATCGGGTATAACACTAGTAAAGTCGAAGCATCAAAGATAATATTGTTAATGCAGGGAACATACATATGTATACAATTTTACTTCAAAAATGATTTTTGAATATATTTTATACGAAATAATCAATTTCAGGTGTTGGGAAACGAATAGAATTTCAATTTCGTAATTGCACATTGTTGGGAATTGTAGCAGGTGTTTCCCAGACTACACGGGTACCAAATTGCGATACTTGAACCGTGAGTAAAAGTCGATTGCAATGGACCGAAGCTCGCCGTCTATTTATTCCGCATTACATACATATATACGCTCTAACGCCGATTTCTGATCTACTTGAATGTCGTCTTTGGATCTGTTAAAGCTTTATTTGTCCCTAAAACGACGCGAGTATCGAAGAAGAGCTCATATTTTCAATTTTGGTTTAATCCTCGTTAGTGGTATAGAATCACGCATGTCCTACATGCTAAAGATTCAATCGTGAAATATCATATGTATATGCACACAGTTTGTAAACAGGTGCTTATAGTAAACAGATACGTTATTGTTTACAGTGTAGTAACTCTGGAAAGTTTCGATCAAATTTGTTTTAATATACCTATGTATGTACATACCTACAAACATACATATGTAAATATTTACAAATATTCATTTTCCAGCTTATAATTTTCGACGCATGCTTTATTAAAAATATTCTTTTATAAGAAAAATATCATAAGCATTAAAACAATTTCATACAAAAACACTTTCGCACACGAGTGATTACACACATTATGTATAATATAAGAGTGGTTCTTACTTTGTATGGAAAATTTTCATTTTATTGTACTCATTTTAACTGTATTTTTATTATTTTATTTTTATATAAATTTTTATAATTTTTATAATTTTATATAAAATTTTTATTATTTTATTTTACATAAAAAGCTATATAATAAGTAGATAATATAAAAATTTAAATTTTTGATTAATCAAAAGCGGTCAGAATATATTTTTTCATCTATTATAATAAAATGTTAATCATTAAATCTCGTAAAAGGCACTAAAACGCAAAACTGGATTTAGTTCATATTTATTTAAAAAAAAACATATATGTATTTAGATGTATGAATTTAATTGAAATTAGCATTTATTTTGATAAACAATTTAAAAACTTTTTTAAAAGATAAACTACTTCTGGAACATGATAGTACATTCGTGATTGGTTTAAAATAGAGTAAGTAACATTAAATATTTGTAAAGGACGGAGTATTTGAAATTACACATTCTACAAATAGGTTAGGTTCATTTTGAAAGGAATGTGTGAATTTGTTGGAATCCTTTCAATAAAATCAGATAAATTGGCGAACCCAACAAAATAAGAATAGAAAATGATCGACCTTGGAGTTACATATCCAAGGTCAGGCTGTCAATGAAAATTTTCAATGAAAGTCAGACATTTTCAATTTTTCTGATTTTCATTGAAACAGTTCCTGTAAATTGGAATTGCCTCTCCAATCTCTCATGTAAATCTCAAGTTATTCGGCGTCCTGAGGATCGTCAATTCCGGTAGTAAAATTCTACAAAAATTTCTCCATACACACATAGATGTCACTGTGGATGATGTTTGTATGAATTTGCATTGTATAAAAATTAATTAATACACTCGTCGAGCGATTGAAATGAATAAACATATATAAAATATTTTTGTAATTATACAAATATTTTATATAAATATGTATTGTACTTATAATATTTAGAATTGTTAGTATTGTTGCGTAGGGGTGGGTGTAGGATCCAAATAAAAGGCCAAACTCGCCTCACAGCATTTATTGGGTGATAAAAGAGATCCACGCACAACCAGTGCTCCGTTCAGAATTCCTTCATATGGCCTAAGTACCTGCTTATAAAGGGCAGGTCGCTCACTGTATCTTCCTTGACGTGTTTGTTTACCTATTGTTTCAGTCACGTACCAGATACGCAATCCCACGGTCTCGACATGCAGTACCACGCTTTTGCGCTGTCAGTTCTGAGAACTCTAGCGTTAAGTGACCGAATGCCGTTACCGACCACTAAGTCAATTCGGGGGTCTCCATTGTTAGCCGACTGGACTTAAGCCTGGATATAATCCTCGAAAACCAATCAAAACGGCATATGTTACGTATGCTACAATACCTATGCAATACCTTTTAGCATATGCTACAATACCTATGCAAATAAAAAAATCTAGTTTTTCGATTTAAATCTCTTTATTCTGTATTAAAAAGCTTTTAATATTTTTATTTCATTTTAATCTAATTTTAGCCAGTAATAATGTATCTAGCAACCACGTAATCGTATTATGTATATAGTACATACATACATACATTGTAGTTACGTACTACAACACAAATTGGCTTAACTTCATAAGCCAATTTGTGGAAGCGAGTATTTCGAACGAAAAAACATTTTATAAAACACTGCATTAAATTCAAGAAAAGCGCATTTAATCTCTATTATATATATAAAATTGAATGTCTGTGTGTGTGTGTCTCGAATAGGCTCATAAACCTCTAAACCGATTACGATGGAACTTTCAGGATTTGTTGTATACATGTCCGGGAAGATTACTGTGAAAAAAAAAACGGGAAAAAACTTCTTAATAATAATAATATTCGTAATTACGATTTTATTTCGATTGCGATGAGAAAGTATAGCTATCCCGCCTTTAATGCATCACGCCGAGAGTGAGAGAATAATCGCACCACGCCTACCTCACACTCGAATGTACTGACCATTCAGGGCTGTACCACAAACACACAGCGGATGGCGCACGTCAGCAAATATATCTAAACCTATATATAAAATTGAATGTCTGTGGAACGGGAACGAGAACGTGGCATTGCAACGCATGTCGGGTTCAGCTAGTCCACTATAAAAAGCATTATTATAAAATATATTATCTTATTGTAAGTATTAACTCAATATTGAAAGGCAAAACGTGAAATTTATGCTATACATTCGATTTTCCCATTAGGTCGGAAAAAAGCGCATAGATCAAGCGCGCGTTCGTGATCGCTCGCACTTCTAACCTCCACACATAACTTTCTCATCGTGAGTAATTCAACGGGTACCGTTCAACAAAAACGTAAAATCTTTCCAAATGATTGTTTTGGCCGAAGGCTTCCACGTTAAGTGGCCATAAAAGTTGAATAAGTGTCCGCCTAGCCGGTATGACGGTACCGTAGTCCTCGTACGTATGATTCACGTTCGCTTTCGCGCAAATGGACATAAATTTGCCATAGTAATAAATACTAAACATCCCTCTTTTGCTAGTGGATATTTATTGTGCGCATTCGCCATGTACCGGGGCAACAAAAGGCAAAAAGCTCTCGTGCGTGCTTTCGTCTCGAAACAATGGGGGCGATATTTTCGCGTACGGAAATCTCCATGTACGCAGATTAACATATATGATTTATTTACGCGTTCGTTTACTGTTCACATTCCGAATTGTTTCTGAAAAAACGATATCTGTTTTTATCGACGATAAAAAAAGGGATACGGTGGGTGGGAGGTGGGCTGGTTCGTTTATTTTTCAGCGTTGTTGTGCGATGAGAGCTGATCTAAAGGGGCGTCGATCAAGTTTTGCAAGTGTAAAAAATTTACGTTAAGCTTTCGACGATCTTATTCACGACGAGTCGGAAGAATATATAAACGCTGCTCGTTCGTATGCGCATATTTTATAATCTGCTTAAATTTTAAACGACAAAAAAAATTACAGCGTAACAAATTTAGCAATACAAAGTGGTACAATTTTGAACTTATTATGAGGTTCGGGCGTGGATAGGTTATATGTATAAGTTACAAAATAAAGCTATTATAGCCATATCGAATTTAAAAAAATTTACAGTAAATATGATGGAATGAATTTCAAACTTTCCGGAAATATTGTGACAAACATTTTGGATAACATTTTTATGTACATACCTCGCAAGTTTTATTACAAAATGTGTGGATGCAATTTCAATTTTCTATTTCACTATTTCAACAACGAAGTTTTGACAGTTCTAATCTTCAGCATGTGGGATGACAAAAACGAAGTGGAACGACCCTAAGATCCTAGTATGATAAACGTTCGTAAACTATCGCAGTTCGGAAGAGACGCTCTCAGTCCAAAATCAATCCTGAAAGTCTAAATCAGAGAGTTGAAAACAAAGATAGAAGAGATTAAAAAGAACGCCTTGGCCGAAGAACGAATAAAGCATTGGCAATTTCAATTATATAAAAACATATTTTTATCATTCATCATATAGCCTATTAGTGAAGTAAAAATATACATGAGAGATAATGACAGCCTAAAATGCAAATTTTATAAGATATAGTGAGGAAATGATAAATTTATAGGCGTTTAAACAATTCAAATCTGAAAAAACGAGTGGAGGGCGGAAAGTCAAATAAACAAGGCTAGTTAAACTGAGGCTAAGACCGACTCCAAAATTTTTCATTTTTTAAGCGTGTTTGTTAAGATTATATTTCACCATCGACTTGGACGGACCCAATTGAAATCTCTATCGGCGGCCAAACCTCGCAAAATGGCAAAGTTTCAAATCAATCCGAAGAATGTAGGAAGTTTATCCGACCAATTGGCGAAGTGCAACTAATAAAAACCCTGTAAGAACTGTAATTAAAAAAATAATTTTATCATACTAATTACATAATAAAAAAAATGTTTTTTTAAAACTAACCTCTTCTATATTTTGTTTATAATATTAAGACAATATATAAAAAACCTAATTAAGAAATCAACAAATCTCTCCGTAAACTTTGATCATAAGTATGGCAAAGTGCTCGATTTGCCACAGCGAGAGGGGGGCGAAAAGGGAAAAACAATTAGAACAGTGTTGACGATAGACGTCACCGTGAATGAAGATGCAGTATTTTTAAACGTGTCTATTACGATTATTTTTCACCATGGTAATGGCGGACGTCATTTCCATTTATATTGATGACCAAACCGAGCAAAATGGCAAAGTTTGAAAACGATTGGACAAGAAACCAAACTTCGTCACACGACAAACTCTATTAGTAAAAATGAGTATTCTTTGTTTTTTATTTACATATGTATGTATGTATGTTACAAATGAAGTGTATCTTCCAGTTGTAATATATTTTGAGTGGAATATATTCCATCTTACCTGGTACCAATTACCTTTATAATTGAAGTGTATTTTCAGATGTAATATATTGTGACTTGTTAAATTATATTCCGTCAAACTTACGTAAGTTGATTTACATAGTGAATTAAATTCAAACTGGTCAAAATATATCACAACTGAAAGTTGGTACCAGGATGGATGGAAACCTTAGGTTTTAGTGAAACTTAGGTTTGGTTTTAGTGGAAAGCTTAGGTTTTAGTTGGAAAGATGCATATTTCTTTTGAAAACATTCTTAGAGTTATCGTATTACAATAACCGTTACCAAAATTCGTAGTATCTAGCAAATATGAACGCATTATTGAATTCTAAAGCATTCGTAAGATCATGAGAACTGTCCAAATTCAACCTATATATGTATGTATGTATTAAAACTGGCGTACATTGTTGAAAACGTATTGGCGCTTGTAGAGTGATTTGAAAAATTATTTGCGCTTGATCAGTTGAATTGTATTCAAAAATAAAAAACCTAAAAAAATATATTACAACTTTGACTATAACATATAAATTAATAATATCATAAGCTTTAAACTAAATAAAATACGATTAAATTGATTGGATGTTCATAGTTGAAATACTATACAAATAAGAATCATTCAATTGTACGAAGGGTAAAACTACATATAAAATATGCGGGAAATGTTTTCCAGGTGAGTGTGCAAATTTATGATTTCCTCCCTGAATGTGTCAAAGGTTCTAAGATACATAAAAAACGCAAATCTATCAGAATGTTGAATTTTATCGCGATCACAAAACTTTATCATATACTTTGTATACATACATGTATACATATGTATATGATAAATTTTACGTTCATGTAACACATCGTGTGCTTAAAAGGATGTAGGTAAAAAAGTGTGTGCTCGTATGAAAAATGGCGAATTTAATTTAGTTTAATTGACTTAGATTTACGTCGGCTTGAATAACATTTGTTACGGAAAAGTTTTGATTAACGCACACTCATTACAATGTTAGCGTGGATAAATTACGGCAGTGATGCGCAACCATCAATTTTCAACCATATTACTTTCATTTCATATTTTTTTTGTCTTACGGATTTTTTCGAGGGGCTGAAAAAATACTTCGAAAGCGCAATTTGTTCAGTGTAGGATGGAGATATTTAGATTGATTAACTTTCATATTGTTCGTCGCCGAATAATGAAAAACGCATTAAAAGAACTTTTAAAATAATTCATAATACAACAAACAACAATAAGAGCATCATACACATATTCAAAGAATTTAATATCACCAATAATTCAAAAGAAAGTTCTCCCAAAACATTACTAATGTCTTCTACAATAAACTTGTAAAATGAACTTGGTTATTATATTATAATAAAATAACAAAGGAAAATCATTTTTATTTTTAAATTTATATTTTCTCTTTTATGATGCCATCACGTGTTGCCCCTGAGAGACACCTTAACTAATCTATAAATTTATAGATGATAAATTTGAAATCATATCCAAATAGTGGTGACATAGTGGGTAGAATGGTTTTGCCAATTTTACGTGGAACCGATTCAGCAATGAAATCAGACAAATTAGCAAGCTATGGCAGGAAGCGATTGATTTGGAGTCACAAATATCCAAATCTGACCAGCAGTACTGCAGAAATACTTCCAAATAAATTATTTTCAATCAAGGTCAACCTAGAGCTTGCAGCCGGGAGCTTCTCATACTGCTGATTAATTTTAGTTTAAAATTAATAATTTCAAAACTAATATTTTATAGTAATTTATGTTATTATTCAAAATATTTTAATACTAATAAAAAAAACTAATATTTTATTTAATTATTTTTTTTTTTGCTTAATTTAATTCATTTTATGTAATTCTAAATATGAAATAAAAGAGTTATTATTTATAAATTAACTAGCGATTTGATTTAATGAATTTCAATTATAAAAAGAATATACGAAAGTTGTTTGGACAGAAAATTACAACTTTTGGAGTAATCACTAACCTCCTAAAAACCATAAATAATATTTACATATGTAGATAACATCATGCAATATCAACATCGTCACTGCTGTTTGAAAGCCTCTTATTCGTCATTGCTTTGGACAAATCTCATCTATATAATAAACGTAGATAGATAAATACGTCGATAGATAAAACGCAGATATAATAAACGTAGATACGTATATGTATGTATGTACCTATGTATGAACGTTTTTTCTCATTAATACTTTGTTTCACAAAGCTGTTCATTAGTTGGAGCGATTAGTATAACGAATTATTTGAGCACTCAGAACTTAAACTTAAAATCTTGACATTGAATGGGATTGAAAACGAGTTCAATTAAAATAAACCCAACTATGCGACAGTCTCCAATTATAAAAGCATTATCTTTTTCAATAATCAATATCAATTTAACAGTCTGAAGTTCAATAATGGATACACGCCCTCGATTCAATCGAATTCCAATTTTCAAGCGAGTGTTTGATTAATGTTCTCATGCGAACATCGTGTATATGATTATTTTAAGAGAATTATTATAATGAAACGGAAAAAACGGGTGGTTAGTCGCATCATAAATCACTTTTGAGAGGTATAATATTATACGTATGCCGGTTACGTATTTTATACACCGATCGACTTGGATATTATTAATGGTTCGAACGCGTTAAACTCGAGCGGCGGCAACTTTTTAAACATCAACAGGAAGAAAATGGCTCGACATGCACATAATCATGAAGTTCGGCTAGTATACGTGTGTATGTGTGTTCATATTTGGATAGGAAGTACACGGACTAACGAGTTCCGCGAGATATTTCACCTTTGACGAGAGCCGGAAGAGCGAAACCGAAGTAAACGAGCTTTCCCGGCCCGAGCGATAAATCATAAGTCACCGCGACAATTTTCATGAATTATTTTCGCTGAAAAATCGTCTCTGGGCAGCTATTAATTTTTATTTACGTTCCGAGGGGGACTATTAAGACCCGGCGCTTTTATTAATTAATCCGACCGCACCAACAGTGAAAATACGGGCCCGGCTTCACCTACGCACAATGGCCGACTAGACGTTTACTGTAATGACTTTCAAGGCTCGATAATCAACCGCGAAACGAATGATTTATGATGTCAGATATCGCAAATCAATCTCTCAAGTGTTCATTAGCGTCTGTCTGTATAAATTTCGGTTAAATTATTTTTTGGTCGGTACCAAATTGCAGATACTTGGCACGCTTTTGTACCAGAGAACGCATACATACGTACACGAGAGTGGTTCTTATACTGAGCTGAAAAATAAATTATGCGAGACCTAAAAATATATATAAGAACCTATAAAGCAAATTTTATAAAATATAGAGTGAAAAAGAAAAAGTTATAGGCGTTTAAACAATTAAAATCTGACAGCGAGATGGCGGCGAAAAGCAAAAAAAGGCTGAAACGATCAGTATTTTCATGTGTCTATTACGATTTTTTTTTACCATCGTAATGGTGGACGTCATTTCCACTTATATTGATAACCAAACCGAGCAAAATGGCAAAGTAAGAAAACGATCGGATAGGAGCCTAAATTTTTTTGACTAGTGATCGTAAGTGAAAGTAAGAATAGGTTAGTAAAAAATAGATATATTTTTTGAATGTAATAGGATAAAGCCACATAGCATACATTTTTGCTTTAGGAATATATGTAGAGTGAGCCTAAAAACGCTAAAAATCGTATCTGAATCCCTTAAAGAAAGAATGCAATTATTTGTTTTCATCAAAATACTTCATTCTTTCTAAAAATAAAATATTACACTTTTAGGTTCTAGCTTTAAATTTTAAATTTATAATTATATATATGTATCTATAATTCTAATATGTATCTATAATTCTAAAAATTTTAATGAGTAAAATATATATCTAGGTTGTGCATTTTGGTCATGACTAAAGAGCGGACCCAGAGCGCGCTGTCCATTGTTCACATGTTGTAAATGCATTGTTAAAGGTTTGCCGAACCTTTTTTACAAAGCATTTACAATAATGGAACAATAGACGGCGCGTTTCCGGTCCTACCTCTAGTCATGACACGTGTATTTATCGGAATACTGAAAATCCTTTTCTTTTTCCAGAAAGGTTAAATTAAGGGACGTAAATATACAATACTAGTGGTTTTACCCGGCTTCGCTCAGTATTTGTAATATAAACTGCTTAAACATGAGTAATCTAATAGACATTTTAAACATTTTATTAAATTTATTTGGATATTCATTTGTTTTTTTTTATTAAATTTAACGTACCGGATTCTACGAACCAAAACTTACATACATACAAAGTCTCTTTCGAAATTATGTAAATAGATTTACTTACGTAAATGAATGTTTAATACATATGTACATTTATATATATGTACATGCATACATATATAGATAATTGAAAATATATATTTTCAGAAGATTTATGTAGATTTTAGATATACATATGTATATAGGTATATCATATCTAATTGTAAGTTAAGCATAATGTACATATAATATAAATATCTTCATACATAGATATAATATATGTATGTATTTATGTTACCTTACAAATCTGTACTATCCCAAGCCAAAAATTAGCTAACAACGAGTTATTATTTGAATTTATAATTGTATGAACATTATTTTTTATATGAAATATAAACGGAGTCGTTATAATTCCGGAATGATGTAAATAAGTGTGTGTGAACTTTTTTACATAAATATGTAAGGAGAAACATCTGTTTTCATTAGGGATTGCAATACCGGTATACCGGTTTACCGGTAAATCGTCAGTAATTCGTCATCGGTAATTGCCGGAAACTATTTTACTAAAAACTATTGCATAAAAATCGATGCAAATCGACATTAAAAATCGATGCAAACGACCTATTGTGGATTAGGTTATCTAGAATTTGTTTATTTTCAGTATTAAATGTGACTATTTCAAATTGATAAATTCACTGGCAACACAGACCATCCAAATCGTAATAAATTTAATCAGATGGTTGTTTATTATTGATCCAAACTATGATCCAAACTTTAAATACATAAATATGATCGATTAAAAATAAAATTTATTAAATATTATTTTTTGACATTATTTATAATTTATATGACATTATTCACCTGGTTAATTTTTTATGATTTAATTAAGGTTAGCATTTTGAGGAAATGTAGCCACATACAGTTATCTAATCCACGAATAAAACTTTTTTTCATTTATCGGTAAATACCGGAAGTAGGAAAAATCATTTACTGCTTACCGGTTTTTGTTAATTGGTTTTGGTTTTTAAATTTGACGGTAAATTGCAATCCCTAGTTGTGAACTAAGTCGAAATTATAATTAATCATTGATGGACACTATTTACTTAATTTCTTCAAGATATATGTACAAATGTGTATATATAAAATTTTTGATTTTGAAAACCGGTTACTATGCATACACATGTATGTATGTATGTATAGTAACCGGTCAAAGCTGGGTATATTTATTACTACCCATTTTATAATATAGGTAATACTTGATAGAAAAAAAGAGTTCTTCTTCGGAATCATATCGATAAAACGATATCGATAAACAAAACGGTATACGATATTATTTTCACAATACGATTCGGAATCAAATATTATTATACCGTCGTTAATAAACATGGAGAGGATAATTGATATTCTTGTTTGTTCATCCCGTTTGCTTTGTATTTCTGTTTTGTTTTCGTTACTGTTTATCTTTTTCGATGACAATTCCATCTTTATTATACAATTTGGCTTAATTCTAAAAATAATATTCAAATATTGCTTATTGCATACCGAAGGCTGGAATATTGACACAACAGACAAAAGAAAAGCCAATTAAATTCTTAGCATTTCTAATGTCATCATGAGTGTATGTATATATAAATGTAAACAATATGTATATACATACATACATATACAATATAATTTAACAATATTAAATGCATCATAATAAAAATACTATTTAATATATCGTTACGCAAACGAGCTCGCATTATTTACGAATAATACCTGCAAACAGACGAAAAAAACCATACGTATAACTAAAATGGAAAGCCGCAATGAGAGCGTTGTTTTTAATATGCAATTTAAAATTTTTTCATTGTGTTTTTTGTTCCAGAAACAATAACACTTTACCAAAAAAATGAAAAAAATAAAGAATAAATAATTGAAAAAAGTATTGTTTGTTTTATTTTTTACATGGGTATATGTATGTTTATACACATGAACATACACATATATAGGCACATTGTTTCAATTTAAAACATAAAACTGAAATAAAATTTTGAATAAATATGTTCAAAAAGATTAGGCAAGATTTGATACACTTATTTTGTTTTGAAAATGCATCAAAATGCACGTGTTTTTGGACAACATATTTAGAACTTATCATCAAATATTATAAATAAAAGGATTACATCATTTAAAAATGGTAACCCAAGACAAATATGAGATACATCAAAATTATTAAGTAATAAAAACTTCAGACAGATGAGTCAAATGCGACAGCCGATTTAAATCAAATTGATTTTGATTTTTAAATGCTTTTTATTATTACGAAATTATGTTCACAATACATCTTATATCTATTTTAATAGCTACTGATCTACTGATCATTTTCTATTTCACAATTTTAATTTAATTTGGTTAGTAATCACAGTATTATATTATTCTAATGTTAATCTAAAGCATAATAGGAAAAAGAGCTCAAAAACCTATTTACAATCCTTATAAATGTTCATAATACATCTAATACATAATATTAATTAAAGACTATCTAAAGTCGAAGACCTAAAGCAGATTGTGTTTAGGTAATCTGTGTTTATACCTGAAGGGTATAGACATTTTGTTGTAATCACCGAGACTCTTCACAAGTGTGTTAGTATGGTTATTAGTGATTCTTTCATAGAATCTACTGGTTAGTTTGTTAGTAATGTCTGTAACAAACGGAATATTATATATAGCATGCAGTTTTTTCAGGTTAGTATATATGGGTGTATTATAAATTATTTTAAGGGATTTATTTTGTATTACTTGGAGCTTGGAAAGGTTAGTATTCGAGGCGTTATTCCATACAGGTGAAGCATAGGTTAATAATGGTAATATGAGCGCGCGATATAATTTTATTTTATTTAGCGTTGATAAAGAACTATGGCGATTAAATATTGGATATATTGAGGATATACCCCGCATCGCCTTGCATTTCGCTGCCTCAATGTGAGGTGCCCATCTCATTCTTTTATCAAACGTTACTCCTAAATATTTTATTACTGACTGCCATTTCAGACTTTCTCCAGAGGGGATTTTCAGATCTGAACTTGGCTTATGTTTTCTAACACTAAAGAATATGGCGTCTGTTTTGGTTTGATTAATTTGAATTTTCCACTTAGTGAAGTGTTCAGTCATTGTTTTAATTGCAAATTCAAGATTTTTAAGAATAGTGTCTGGTTTTTTGCTACTTGTGAAGCAAGCTGTATCATCTGCATATAGGGCTATGTGACAGTTTTTTGGAATAGGTATGTCATTTATATATATGGAGAACAAGAGTGGGCCAAGCAAGCTCCCCTGCGGAACGCCAGCTGCGATTACTTTTGGAGACGATAATTCATTATTTACGCTAACCACTAGCTTTCTACGAGTTAAGTACGATTTGATGATGAGAATTAGGTAGTTTGGTATTTTGTTAATAAGGAGCTTATGAATGAGTCCATCGTGCCAAACCGTGTCGAAGGCCTTTTCTATGTCGAGACATACCATTCCGGTACTTCTCTTCATATTAAAGTTCTTCGTCACGTGTTCAGTTAGTCTTGTTAGTTGTTGGGTCGTGGAATGTCCAGTGCGAAATCCAAATTGTTCATTTATTAATTTCTTATTTACGACTTTAAGTAAACGTGTGTAGATTATTTTTTCCAGAATTTTTGAAAGCGTGCAAAGTAAGCTAATGGGTCGATAATTGGCCGGGTTTTTTGAGCTTTTATCGGGCTTAAGTATGGGAATTACGTTGGCTGTTTTCCAGTATTCTGGGAAATACCCGGTGAGTAAACATGCGTTGAATATTTTAGATAGTGAGACTAAAGCTTTAAATGGAAGTTGTTTGATTGTGATGTTATCTATTGAATCTCGCCCAGGTGCCTTTTTATTTTTTAAATTACGTATTATATTTTGGATTTCACACGGATGCACCAATTTTATATTTTTAGTACTGTTAGTGGGAGTTTTTGTGATGATTTTAATGGACCGGTTGACTTTATTATGCGTTGGTATGTGATTGTAATGTTGTGTGAGTGTGTGATGTTTTTGGAAGGATTTTGATAATAGTTCTGCTTTGTCGCAATCACGCGTCACTGAGATTCCTGCATCATCTAATGGAGGAATCGAGTTTTTTGTCCTGCGAATCGCTTTAGCTAATTTCCATAGAGAGCCATCAACTGAGCTCAATTTTTCTAATTTTTTAGACCAAGCTTCATTTTTGATTTCTTTGATTCTAATTTTAATTTGATATGTAAGCTTATTAATTAATGTTTTCAATGCTGGATTTTTTGATGTTTGCCAAATTTTACGGAGTTTATTTTTACTTTTAATTAGATTTGCAACAAAGTCAGTTATCTCTAATTTGTGTTCAATGTATTGTGTCTTAGGTATGTGAAGGTGTTTGGATCGAGTTATTGATTCCGTTAGGTGTATTATGGAGCTGTCGATTTCGGTTTTGTTTGTGAGTGTGGTAGAAGTTAGAATGGTTTGGTCATTTATGTACGACTTGAACTCTCGCCAGTTAGCTCTCCCGTAATCCCAACTATGCTTGATGATTTCCTCGGGTTTCCCGTCGATTGAGAAGATTATCGGGAGATGATCAGACGACAGGGTTTGAAGGGCATTTGGTGTCGATATTTTTGGGCAGTTCTTGACGAGGACAAGATCTAGTGTGGATGGTTGTGAGTTATTTGTGGGATAGTGTGTGTATGTATCCGGATGAAGTAAGATTGTATCTGTTAGTTGAATGTATTTATAAAGAGTTGTGCCTTGTAGGTCAGTGTTTACGCAACTCCATAACGGATGTTTGGCATTAAAGTCACCAGCTACCACTACCGAACTACCAATGTTAAATATTTTGTTAAGATCGGATGCCAATAATCGTTTTTGGGGAGGATTGTAAGCGGATGCTACTATGTGACGGGTGTTGTTAATTGTTAGTTCGATGGCGGTTAGTTCTAAATTTTTTAGTGGCGGAGTTATTACGCGACAATGTTTAATTGACGATTTTATAAAAATGGCAACTCCCCCTCCATGCTGTTCTCGGTCTTCGCGATAGCAGTTAAAGTTAGGTAGGTTAATACGGATATGAGGTTTTAAGAAGGTCTCGGAGATTAAAACTATGTCAACACAGTACTCACCGATCGCCGACTCTAGTTCGTCAATCTTATTCTTAAGTCCACGAGCATTCCAAGCTAGAATGTTCAGGCGCCTCCCGTTAATCAAAGACATCGAGATATTCGACAAGCATGAGTGCCAGCTCTAGTTTGTCGGTGCAACCGCTGGCCTTGGCACGAATCTCCTGGAGGATCTTCAACATCTTCGTCATAGACGCAATGGAAGTTAGGTCTGTTGTTGGTTGAATGTTGGGATTGGTTGGTTGGTGGGGTTTTTTAGGGATATTTGGGATATTTGGTGAAGGAGTTTTAATGGTCGGTAGCTTTGGGAAGTTATGATCGTTAACGACCGGGATATTTTGTGGCTGCGCCACTGGGAGTTTCCAAGGGTTGGCTTTGACAATTGATGCTCGATTCTTCCTCGATTCCAGCATTTTCAGATAGCTCTGTCTTTTTGGACAGTCTTTGAAGTTAGCGGGGTGAGATCCTGAACAGCCTGAGCAGACAGCAGGGGTAACTATTCCTTGATTGCATTGTGCGGTGAGGTGAGTGCCGGCACATTTGACGCACTTGGCCTGCCGATTGCAGTTTTTCGCAGCGTGTCCATATTCTTGGCATCTGAAACATTGAGTAATATTTTGTGATTTACTAGTATATTTAACGACACTGACCTTTGTGTAACAGATGTACTGGATTTCTTTAATCTTCTTTGCCGATACCGATGGCTCGAAGAACACCAAGTATAGCTCGGTGGCGTTGCTCCTAGGCTCGTCTTCATCTGTATGACTTTGGTTACAGGGAATCCCTGTCTGATGATGTCATCTTTAATATCAGCTTCCGGCAATTTCGGCAAGCCACGTACGACACTTTTTATTTCCTTTTCCTCCTTCCTGGAAAAGGTATGGAATTGTCGGTCTGTTGTCAAACCATCCCGAAGTTTTTTAAAGTCTTCAAGACTTTTACATTGTACCTTGACATTATTTTGACCAATGTAAGTCATTGTGAAGTCTTTTATAAACTTCTTGATCGACTCGATCATGCTGCCGTGAGTGCCAGTAGCTGTCATGATGATGGGCGGGATTCTTCCACCGCTTCTGGGGACATCGGAAACTTCCAAGAGCCCTTCAAATTTGTTTTTCTCCTGAATTTTAAATTCAGGAGCAACATCTTTCACGTTCTTTGCCGTATGTTTTGGAAACAGCCACTCGGTCTCCATCTGAGCGGTCTGAGAGCAGCCTGGTTGAGGAGCTTCGGTTGTAGTTATCAGTGTCTTCTTAATTCGCTTTTTCAGGTTGGATCCTCGCATGGTGCCAACATGTGTTCTTTTGATGTTCGTTTTGTGGGGGGTGTTTGTTGTGTATGTTAAAAGGTGTGGGTTTTTTGACGGTATGGCGTATCGCTGTATTATGAGCGCTCGCACAGAGAGTACGTCTTCGGCACGTCCGTTCTCACGGAGCGTCGAGAGACGAGTATTTAAATCAAATGAAAAATGATCTCTCTATTTATTTTCAAAAACAATTTTTCAAAGGAAACGCATGGATGTCTATCGTGAGGTTGGTAAATTTGTTTTTTTTTCCTCTCGTTATCCTCGCGTTCGGTTAAATTTCTTGAATTTTTATGTAAAACGTTCGACAAATAAAATCAGTAGGTCCCTCAAAACAAGTTAAGGTAAATTATAACATAATAAGTACCCCGAAGAAAAGCGAAGACATATATAATGAGAAACGAATTGAAATTTTTTAATAGAATAGATGGAAATATCCTGAATATTAAGAAACGTGATAAAATCAACAGGAAATGGTGTATTTCCTATTCCGAAAGAAAATAAACGATCCGTGAGATCCGTCAGCCCGGCGACAATCAAATCTGCGCTCGACCGCAGAATTTCCTTGTCTGCGACAATTCAGGGGCGTCCAACCGAGACACCGTTTCGTCCAATAAGTGGAAGAAGGGAGTTCTAAATATCCTGAGGAGTTTCGGCAAACAACCCATCAAGATTTGATTGAGCAGACAGCGACTGTGAATCAAAAACAAATGAATCGATTCCCATTTCCGAGAGCCTTTCCCAAAATAAACATATAAGGCATTAGACTGTATCTTAATCTGTGCAAACTCATTTTTATTACATAAATGACAACACAATATCGAAAATAAATATAATACAAAAATACAATATCTAACATTTTTTAAAAAAGGAACTGCTATAACTGTTTTAGTATTACATATATATCCCGTGAAGATAATTAGGGGTGGCGTTCAAGCGCCTTTTTGATAGCCAGCTGTCATGACGTCGATCTGACAGTTCATTCTTTTTAAATTTTGATGATTAAATTCTTCTAGCGTTATTTCTGAGAAATCTGCTAACTGCAATTAGATCTAATTCCCATCTGTCGGTAAAATATCAAAGCGATCTGATGAGTGGAAGTGGTTCAATTAACTGACGAAGTTTTGTGAAAAATGTATGAAATTTTGTATGAAGACCTGTAAATGAAATTATTGTCAATTCAAATGATGTTTAGAAAGGAAATGTATAAAACAAGACGAACAACGAAATGTGTAGGGCCACCGAAGCTTGTAAAAATAAAATAAATAATATAACATACATACATGAATATGGATGATTTGGAGCAGAGATTTTCAAACCTTTTTAGCCACTGCTCCCATTTTTGATAAGAAAATACTCACACCTCCCTGGAATTCTTCCTTTATTTAGTTAAAAAAAAGATGCAGTATAATTTTTTTTATATACATATAATACCTACAGTATTATATTAAAATATAATTTATATTTTCCATGTTACCTTTACGGGTTGTCCTTGAGCGACACATATCGTATTAAACTTGTACATATACAGTACGTACATACATGTAAATTTATCTTATATATAATTTCAAAAGAGACTTTGCATATATGTAACCTTCGTTCGTTGGTTTGTACACAACACAATCGATTTTTTTTTTTCGATTCATAGGCGCTGATTCGATTTTTTTCGATTCAAAGGATTCGAAGTCCCCGGGAGCGAAGGCTCCGGGGGCGTAGGCTCTGGGGGTGAAGGTGCCGGGAGCGAAGGCTCTGGTAGCGAAGGCGCCGGGGGCGTAGCCCTAGGGGTTGTAGGCTCCGAGGGTGAAGGCGCCGGGGGCGAAGGCTCCGGTAGCGAAGGCACCGGGGGTGCAGGCGCCGGATTCTGGTATACATATAATTTTGGAAGAGACTTAGTATATGTATATGTCTGTTTGTTCGTGACAGTCAATTTCATAAAAAAAAATGAGTATTTAAATAAATTTAAATAAAATAAAACTATTCAAATAAATTTAATAAAATGTTTACTATTAGATTAGTCATGTTTAAGTTTTTTATATTACAAATAGTGAGCGAAGCCGGGTAAAACCACTAGTATATTATAAATTTGAAATCATATTTAAATGGTGGTGATATGATGGGTAAAATGGTTTTGCCAATTTGATCAAGAACCATTTCAACAAAGAAATCAGATAAATTGGCAAACTCTAATAGGAAACGATAGACTTGAAATCACAAATATCCAAGTCTGACCAGCAGTATTAAATTATTTTTTTTATATAAATTCATTTTCAATCAAGGACAAACCGGGGCCTTAACCCGGGAACTTTTCGGTGGTTAGCATTAACGCCAAGCTATACTGCTGGCTGATACATATATCATATGTCTGCATGATCCCATTAATGAGAACAGCGTTTTGAAAATTGCACTAAATCAACGACGACTTTTCATAATTTTACACCATTCAATTGTAAATTGAAATTTCAACAGATGGTTTTAAGAAACATTATTAATTACATAAATTTATTGTATAAAAAAAATGAGAATGTCTTTTTAAAGTTAACAATGCGCTGTCATAGAATATAAAAAGAGGAAGAAACCTGCATCACTAGTCAAAGTGTGGACCGTTGTTCATCTTTTTAATTAAACTGCGCAAAAAGTAAACATATGTATATCCTAGAATATCTATACCATATAATACACGTGTATTTACGTCGAGAGAGACAAAACAGTGATCAAATCGAATTGAATAGTGAACGCTTAAAACGGTTTTACAAAGGCTAACAATTTCGATGTCGATTGAATTTAACGCTACTAATTGGATCATTTTTTATGTATCAACACTGAAATTCGCCTGTTATATGCAAATATAGGTGAATATATAAATGTGTTTGTTTGCTAGGATATGATTTTAAGCCTAGCATGGAAAATAATATTCTTAGGGACTTATTACGTTTCAAGAAACAGCTTTGTATATGTACGTGTATTATGTAACCACTAATTTTTACCAATATGTATTATGTAGTATTTACTTTACTTGTGAATGTAAAAAAATGTTGAAATATCTTGTACACAGCGGTTTTACGTGTCGTCGAAGCTTTCAGAAGCAAGCATATATAAAATTTCCAATACTCTTATAAAGGATAAAATTTTTCCAGATATGTGAACATGGAAAATACAACTTCAAACAACCGTCCAACAACCTTTGTTGTGTTGTAATATATATACATGCATAGATATACGATGTATTTATTTTTGTAATAAAAAACAGCTTTTTTCAACGACCTTATTATTTTGCGATACGTATGAATATAATATGTATGTATGTATTGTAGATTGTTTACCCTTGCCTATAATGTAATATACATATGTATTTATATAATTTGTTATTATTTTATTTCATTTAGTTTTTAAATTGAAAATATAATTAATTTTCACTTTGCATATATACTGTACTCGTTAAACGTGAAAAATATACGGGCTAATAAATTTTAAATTTGAATAACTTTTCTCGAGTATACGATTATTTTATATAGAATTTTATTTTACTTCGAGTTAATATGCCCGTACCATAAACTTGTTGTTAGAAAAATAAAAAGCGAATGATTAAGTTTTTTCTGCGTATCAACGAAGACTATAAATGTGAAGTTTTATTATTGAAACAACAACTCATATAAACTGTAATGCTATCGCAAGCTACCGACGCACAGTGTAGCCGCTTACTTTGTTTCAAAAACGATATAATAATTAATATAAGGGTTCGGATATAGTGAGATTTTAATACATAGCCATGAATCGCAAGTAGTAGTTTGCGTTGCATTTTGCATAAAAAAACTATACGATTGATATATATTTAATTATCATATTCATAATCAGTAGGGAAAAATATATCAGAAAAGTTACGTTTCAATGATGATACACAAAAGCTCAAAATTTGTTTATCGTTGTAGCAATTGACAAAATAAAGATTCAAGTTTAATGTAAAAAATAAAGATTTTATGGCAATTTGCCGCACTAAATTTTTACAGTTTCTTATAGTTGAATAGTTCAAGTTAAATAATTTATTAAAATCATGACGGGGTAGAGAGGAGGTCTACTTTAAAAACCTTGTTGAGATTTTTCATTTTTACAAAAACATCAAACTCGTGGGGCGGATATTCTAATCAATATTTCCACAAAAGTAGTTATTTTTTTGGTAAAATTTTAATTAAGTACATGTATCAGAGCATACCTTTTTGAGTAATATTTAATCAAAAAATTATAAAGCTTTCAATTAGATAAAAAAATTACCTCCAATCTGGAAGTTACAAATGCACCCAGTACATTTATACTAGATGTGTCTATTTCTCTAAGATGATTAGATTCTCTATTCATCTATTTCATTGCATATCACGAGCCAAAAGTTTATTTAAATCTGACGGACTTTTGAAACGACTACATAAAAATGTACTAACAGTACATCAAATTAAAGATATTAAATAATATAAAAAATCTAATATATAATTTGGAAAGAGACTTTGTATGTATGTATCCTTCGTCCGTAGAAATCCGTGACAAATAATTCGCTTTTTTACGATTCAAAGGATTCGAATTTCCCGGGAGCGTAGCCCTGGGGGGCGAAGCTCTAGGGCTCCGCCTCCTATGGGGCGCAGACGTCGGGGGCGGAGCCCAAGGGAACGCCGAGGGCGGAGCCCTAGGGGGCGCAGACGCCGGGTGTAAATATAATTTTTTATAAGAGACTTAAGACATATATACATATCTTTGTTTGTTCGTGACAGTCAATTTAATAAAAAAAACAAATGAGTATTCAAATAAATTTATTTAAAATAAAACTATTCAAATAAATTTAATTAAATATTTACTATTAGATTAGTCATGTTTAAGCAGTTTAAATTACAAATACCGAGCGAAGCCGGGTAATACATATCTAATATTGGGTTTGGTGCATCCGCTCTAAAATCGCCAGATTAACAGAACGGCAGCTTTAAACGTAATTCTCGTTTTCTCGAATGATAGATTGCACATCAGATGACGAGTAACCTTTCGATGTGCACAGATGCAATTATTAAAATTGAGTTGGATCTTTCTGGCGAGTTTAATAAGGCAAGATTCGGAACTTATCGAATCTTACCTTATTAAACTCGCCTAAAAGATCCATAAAAATTACCACTTTAATAATTGTATCTGTGCACATCGAAAGGTTATCCGTCATCTGATGTGCAATCTATCATTCGAGAAGACGAGAATTGCATTTAAAGCAGCCGTCCGTCAATCTGTCGTTCAATTTGTCTGGCGATTTTAGAGCGGATGCACCGCATCAAATAATATTAGAATATCGTCGATTTATAAAACAACGATGTTCTAATAGTTTTTCGGAAAATCGTATATGTCTAGGCAGATCTGCCAACGGTCACACTGTGCGAAGAAGAGAGAAATATCAACTAAATAAGATCATCATAAAATGTTGGTTTTTATATATTTTGAATCTATGTATAGGAAATATAAATTGATATTACATGTATTCAAAAAAATCGAAGAGACCAAAATATCCGAATAAGATTTAACAAAACAATCCCCGCAAATTTATTACCATGACAGAGCATGACAGACTTAAGGTAAACGGAAAAAGACATTGAATGGCAAGAAGGAAATAACAAAGAGCCGTTGCTATACAACTATCGGCTGCCTTATAAAGAGGACGTATTATCCGTATGTGTCGAAGGACGACAGGAGACAGATTATTCAAAGTTATATAAGGCTAACGTGAAAGCTCTCCCGAAGGGGAAAGAAAAGCACGCCGGCGACACTATAAAGGAAAACGTCGTTGGAAAAAAGCTCCATTGCTTGATTTTCCTATACTGTTATTCTTTAAAAGTAACCCTCCATGAAATTGCATTGCCGACAAATTTTCGCGATCACAAATATACGCATATTTTACATACAAAAGCGGAATCGAATTCTAAAAATTCAATGATGCGAAAACACAATACGTGTCATTAAAAAAAATATCGTATAAAATTTTTCGAAATTTACAAATATGTAAAACCGTATTGTATTGTTGTAAGACAAAACACTTATTTCCATTGAAGATAAAGTGAACGTTATTAAATTGTTTTTAAGGGAAAGCCTTGACGGCACAATAGAATTTTTACAATGAACACATTGTTTCTGTTTTTTTAATTACGAGACATCTTTTGTTTACATTTTAATATTAAAAAATATTTCATTCGAAAAATTCAAAGGAAAAATATCATATTTAAAATTAAAACCAATAAACTGTACATTTGAATTATTATGCAGGGTATTATGAAGCAAAATGCAAAGCGGGTTGATAGCTCATATAATTTAGAACATTTTGAGCCACACATACCTAAGTACAAAGTCTAATGGTTTTTTTTATTTTATTTTTAAAGAATTTTATTTCTTAGCAAAAATACTAAAAATTCACAGTTAATTTCCAATCCTGCCCAATTAAAAGTGGTATGTTAGTCAATTATTATTTTTTTGTTTTTCTAATGGTTATTTGTTAATGATTAAACTTATCTAGCTTCATGTTGGATGCATATCCAAGCTTTCCTGGCCAATAACAAACATCGATATACAATTTTTAGAATAATTTTAACAAAGCACCACAGACATTTATTGATAATTTTTTTTTTGACAAATTTTTGATAAACTCACATTTACGGAGCAGTTTTTTTTTATATAAATTGTGAAATTTCAAGATGCTGAACAACTCCAAATTTGCGATACATTTATGGACAGATTTGTAGTATTCTATACGAATCAGCAAAATTCAAAGTGCTGAAAACTCAAAAATTGCGAGAAATAAGTAAAGGTTGCCAATTTGTTGGAAACGTATCAATGAAAATCATATAAATTAGCAAACTCTGATAGGAAACCATAAACCTGGAGTCACAAACCAAGGTCGGGGCAGCAGCAACCAGTGGGACTCGATCCCATTAGCACTATGTTCGAAAGCATATACATACGTACATACGTTAACTACTGGTCCATGCTACTGGTTATATTGTGAGATTGAAAAAAGAGTAATTTAAAACCACTAGACTTATATTTTTTTCATATTAATATCATATAACTATTTTTGTACCCAATGAAATATCATCGTACGGTTTGTGCCAACACATATTAAGTTATTAGATTAAAAGAAATGTGTCGGTTCTGTTTTCGATCCGCAAGTGGTCGAATTTATTTCAAATATCTTTTAAATTTATATTTAATTGTTTAATATGAAAAAGGGTAAAAACTATCTACCCACCTACATGTAAACAATATAAAACACCAATAGAAAAATAAATTAATTAATAAATAAATTTTAAATATGTAGATGGCGGTAAATTCTCTGCCAAGAGGAAACATTGGTAGCAAATAGTATATATAGAAGATTTTTTCTTTTGTTATTGTATTCGTATATACGTTTTGGCAGTGCTTTAGCTGTGACGTACATATGTACATATGTATGTCAAATCGAAACGACTATTATAGTATGGCGAGCGTTAGCTCAGACAGACAGACATATAAACAAACACACAGACAGACAGAATAGCGATATTATTTTAATGATATAATAGTCGGCAGTAGCATTTGGAATATAATAAACGACCATAAAATTTCATTCAACATTTATGAAGCCCAAGAGTGGTGATCTAAGTTCCGAGCAAACAAGCAATGGTGACTTTCGTATTACATATGTAACTATATATGTATATGTACATATCTTGTATATATATATATATATATATATATATATATATATATATATATATATATACATATACATATATCCCTGGTAAAGAATTCAGAATAACCGCAAAAAGTTCCAACATAACAGACAGCTTCGCTTTGTCGGCGCGTAGACATCCATCACTCGCTTACAATTGATATGAAAACTTTTATGAAATCGTGATAGATGGGTCGTGAAAATTAATGAAAACTGCTTAGGAAGGGGAGCCGAGACTTTTTTCCTATCGGAAATTTGTCATCAGGAAGAATGGAGAAACTAGAGATGGGGGCCAGGAAGGGGGGGAGGAGTGCAAATCCCGAATTAAATATGGAAGAACCATTTCTATTCGGCGCGTTTTCCTTTCCTCTTCACACCTGTGCGTATTCAATTTTCGCGTGTTTTTATTCGATCAAATGAGTTTCCCGTGGGAGTGGGAGATGGCTGGGCTTTCCCAACCCCCTCGAAGCTTTTCTTGTAGTATTTTCCCGTGCCCTGATCCGGGGTTTTGAATAAAAACAAAACGTATCGGTAAGCGCGTCACGTATCGGGACGCGAGCGCGTACTTGATATTCAATAGTTGCATGCGACGCGTGCGTACACAATGAGCCCGGTTCGAATCCCACCGGTTTGCAAAACAATATTGTTTGCAGCACAATGGCATGCCCATTATTCGCAACAATATCGGAACAAAGCTCGGTGGTTTTGGCCGCATGCAAACCTCCCCCCGGTCCCCGGTCCGATAGTCGTTTTCCGTCTGACTCTTCTTCACCCGTTCGCCTGATTTCCGCGGGGATTCCCCACAGCGCGAGAGGGGAAAACTCCCGCCCGAGCAAACAGAGAGCCTGGCTTTTCCGCACCTTTTTACCAAAATCTGCGGCCTTTTTGCAAACGAAGACGCGCGTCCTGAAACCGCTCGAAAATCGCGAAAGCGAAAGTGAAATAGCTCTACATATAGCTATACAAATACTAATCATTAAAAAATTTGACACCTCATATGAGTCATGTTAGGGTAGGGTTTTAACAAGGGTTTCGTAGTCATAGCCGTGAAAATTATGTGACATGTATATGATAGTGAAATGGTTGGTATGATGAACTATTTATTTTACATATATATATATATATATATATATATATATATATATATATATATATATATATATATATATATATATATATATATATATATATATATATATATATATATATATATATATATATATATATATATATATATATATGTGTGTATACCAAGAAGACGTCTTAACAGTTAAACCCCAATGCGCATTCATAGACAATTAATTGACTAAACATTTTTTATTACATAAATAAATTTAATATAAAAATAAATGAATATTTACTATTAGATTCGCCATGTTTAAGATGTTTTTATAACAAACACTGAGCGAAGCTGGGTAAAACAACTATTATATAATATTTGTGACTACCAGTTAATAGTTTCCTATCAGAGTTTTCCAATTTATCTTATTTCATTGGTTCCTGATCAAAATTGGTAAAAAACATCCTAACCAGTATGTCATCACTATTTGAATATGATTTTAAATTTATATAATCTATAAATTTATATTCATTCAACTTTATTTTTATTATTTTACATAGATATACATATACTAGGAAGGCTTAACAGGAGGACCCCAATGTGCTTTCCTAAAATTAATTACAAACATTTCAGCATTTTTGTTACATACATTGCTGTATTTCGAGAGGCTGAATAACACTGAATTAACAATTAATTAATTAATGAATTAATCCATAGAGACATTTATGGATTTAGACTTGTACATAATGTATATAAATCAAATTCAGATATATGTTACAGCGGGTAGGATGATTTTTGCCAATTTAATATACTTTTCCGTTACATAATAGTATTAAGTATAGTAGTAGATAATAGTATTGTGTAAAAAAAAAAAAAAAAAAAAATTGTATTGGGCTCAGCTTCGTGAAAAAATTGCGAAGCAAATTGTTTAAATTATCGAGCAATTTGCTGTGCGATAAATTGACAAATTTCTGTGGAAAATGGCTCAACATGGAGTCCCCTTGATTTGTTTTTTTTTTTACCTGGTGTGTAGGTATTAAATTTGGCACAAAGTTGTTATACTTCTGTAGTATGTAGTGCAAAAAAAAACGATCGATTGTATGGGAATGAGAAAGTTTCATACATATCAATTATAAGCTTTCTTTTAAAAAAATTAAAAGCAACAACCCATATACAAAATAATAAAAGTGGGTATATATAAAGATCTTTCACGATTGATTTTGGCTCAACAAAAAAATTCTACTCATTATTAACAAATGAAAGTGTGCTTCATCAGTTGTGAACAGAACAATGCCTGCGGGAGTATCTTCAAATGATTAGTAAAAAATCTAACCTATATGTTAAAAACAGAAAAAACGACAGTCCATGTGCTTTTAGTTGTAAACTAAAATTTTGGATACAATGTACCTTACTTTTTGTTTTTATAAACCTTCAAAATTCAAGAGGTTTTTATGCCGCACCTTTTTACAACTCAGCTGGAGAGAAATTTAAGACCTCAAAAAGAAGACATTTCTCGGGAAAGGGTATTAACGAACCTTACTTTATCTCTTTGTTTAAAATAATTCCAACTATAGATTAATCATTGTAAAAAAATATGGCATAAATATTCAATTTAAAAAGATTAGAATCACAAATTAAACTGTGCAAAAAAATCCCATTTGTACTTGAACCGTAAAAGGTTTGCGTTCAAAGATTTGTCTCCTTGAGTCGTCTTTGAGAATATTAAATCGGCAATAATAATTCAAACGCATAATTTACATTAAAGCGCTTCGTCTTGTTTATAACTTTATTTCATTTAAATTATTAGTATTTGAAATGAAATATTCCACTAAGCTATTGATATATTTCAACATTACAAAATATAAACCAATCATAGAATCGATAAGAAGTTATGCCCAGTATATTATCTGTTTATTTTTTTTATGCATGTACTGAAAATCAATTTGAAAATAATAATAATTTTACCCGGAATCTATTGTTTGATTTTATGAGCGTCTAAGTGATGAAGTAACTTAATTTACAACATAAACAAACGTGTTCAGAATACACTTTTGATCGGAAAATGATACGTTATATCTCACGTACTTTATTTCAATCTTTTCAGGATCGAGACTTTCTAGTACAAGCGAGAAGATGTTCTTTCACTCGCTTATGCGGAAATTTCATAAAATATAAATTCGACCCACAAAGAAAGCTAAAATTATGTAAAATAAATTTGGCGAAAATTCTAGGAAAAAGATTATTTCAGTATTTTTATTAGTTCAATAATCCACAGGAAGTTTTATAAATAAATTTATATTATTTTTTCATCCCCTTCAGTCTTTGGGGATCGACTTAAGTTTCTTCACTTTCTTTGTAGCATAAAAAAATCGACTCCATTTAATTCGATAAGGTAATTGAAAGGCAAAAGAGCGCTCGACAGCTTTCGGTATGATTATCTTATTAATAATGTTATCATAAGAGTATTAAAAATAAATATTTTTAAGGCGGATTAAGTAGTGAAAATGAAAAATTATATTTCACACCTTTGTGTGAGTGTAAGTTATGTATACAACCGTAGCTTTTTCGAATTCTGCTACACATAATACAAATTAATGTACCTACGTATATCATAGGGCTTAAGACTATTTTGAAAGTGACACATAGTCGCCGAGATGATAGTTGAATTTAGGTGCAATCTCGTCTCGACAATAACCCATTATGGTTTAGCTTTGCCGAGCTTTCCAACTTAAACAGATAAATCTCGTAAAATCCTAACTTACTTCGATCTGAGCGCATCCACCCAACTACCCATTTACTCCGAAAGCCCTGAAACTATAAAGTTTCCGCAATTTTTACCGAAGATTTTCATGCGAGTTCGTTCGAGTCTGGGATTGCTCGGGATTTTATCCTAATATTTTAGACCGCATGAAAATTTACAATAATGAACGCTAGAGAATTTCGCAAATGAATGAATCTCGCGCACATCGGTGTACTGCCTTAATGGGAAATTTCAAAGTTTTCAACGGGCATTTTTACTTAATGAGACAAGTTGTTATCAAGACGAAGATAGGCGTCTCAGTCCACTTATTCGGTCGGAAACTTTTTCTTAATCATAATTGAAGTTCGGTTTTGTGAGCTTCGTTTTAAATTAAGTCGACATAAAAATGCGATTTCGCTGTCTGAAAACGTCGACTGTAATCTTTACGTGGACTTTTATCGCACATAAAGAGATGCGAAAAAATCGCATTAATTAAATTTTAAACGCAATAACCCAGAACGGAATATCACTTTTTTAATATATTCGAGTGCGTAATTTGGCACTTAGTATTAAAAAAATTTCAACACAAAAACGTATTTACATAAAACGATAATCTGAAATTAATACGGGAGACAGCACACGAAAAAATTCATCAAAATATTTCAATTTTATGTGCATACATATGTGTGTATGTATATATATATGCGTGTGCCATTTCTAAAGTAATATTGGAAACGTAAGCGAACATTGTATAGGTATCGAAAATCTATCACAAAATTCCCAGAAGGTACAGCTCAATTTACTGTTATTTATTACTTGGTCGTAATGCACGAAACGTTCATAAATTTTCAATCATTTTTTATATTAAAAATAAAGGTCATCTTAAGAGATTGCGTAAATCACACTTCTAACGCAACACTACAATATTAACATTTGTTACATCTATGTATATAATACTATGTAGTTACATAGATGGAAAATATTGATTTTATAACATTATATTATTATAGTATTATATCATCTTTCACTCTAACAATGGTTTCTGAACATTTGAAATGAATAATTTTAGCTTTTCACAGACGAAATCTATTGTCTAACCCCCCTTTTACTAATTTCTTCATTTTGAATCATTAATTAGTAAGCCCCTCACAAACCTCAATAAAGTACAGAATGACGCAAAATTATGTTACTAATAAAATTTTACAGCATTTGTTTTTATTTTATTTACTATATAAGTATGCATACATAAACATATTTGAAAAAGTTCACGCTTGATTTTCATAAATGGCGGTAAACGATTTTTAACCGGCATGAACTTATGCGATAATTTAATAATTTTCATCATTATCATCACACAGCCATTCAAAATCAACTGCTGGAAGAAAGCCACTCAAATACATTTCCATTCCATTATCTTTTTTGCGCTACTCTCATCCATCTCATCCCAAAAATTCTTTTAATTTCGTCTACTCATCTTCCTTGCGCTCTTCCCTTTAAATTCTGTCGGGCACATTTCCAGCACTTCCATTTGTCAACCATTCATCCATTACTTTTAGATACGTCACCCACCTACTGCCATTTCAATATATTCACTCTCTACTATATCAGCTATCTAATATCTACATAAAATTATTATGATAAAACGAAAAATTTTAATTAAATTAGTCTAAAAGAGAAAGGTTGGAAAAAAGGATGAATTTGATCAGGAATTCATAAAAAAAATTACCGTGTGCCCGTCAAAGTTTTTCAAACTTTTCAACAAAGGCTCTTTACGAATTCCAAAATTCGTTGATTTATACGTAGGTACCTGTATAGTATCCGTAAATAATTTAAATCAACTCAATTTAATAGAAAATTATTCTTAAAAAGTGACATTCTAACTATACTATATACAATTGAGTGTTTTTAGAAGCATATTTTATTTATTACTTAAAATAAATTTAATACTTGGGAGAGGCGGCAGAGCCGATGGACCAAACTTTATATTTTCCCGTGATGTTATTATCGGGTTGCCCCTGAACGACATCCATGGTATTAAACTTGTATGTACATACATAAATTTATAGATTATAAATTTTTAAAATCATATTCAAATAATGGTGACACAGTGGGTAGGCTGGTACCAATTTGACAAGGAACCCTTTCAACAATGAAATCAGATAAATTGGTAAACTCTGATAGGAAAAGATTGACTCAGAGACACATATGTATATCCAAGTATCTCATTGTTTTGTACTGGTAGGTAAAGTGAACTAATATATGGGTGTAATTTTTAGTGATTTATTTTGGATTACTTGGAGTTTTGAATGATTAGTATTGGTTAGTATTTTCCCATGATTGTCCCTAAGCGACATCTTGTATGTACATATGTACATAACCCTGCGCTTCAAACGATTGCAAACCAAGCGGGCGCATGCTCATTTCGCTGCATGCTCATTTCATACTTTTGTCTCGGCTTTTGCCATTTTAAACTTGCCATAAAGATCCAACTCAATTTTAAGAATTGCCAATCATCAATGTACATCAAAATTTCATCTGCGCAACCCCATGAATATCTCGTCTTTCGTACATGCTGAAATCCAAACAATTAAAATGCAATCGAAAGAGCATGCAGGCTGGTGGTTTGCAATCATTTGCAGTAAACCCGCATATACATTTATCTAATATATTATATAATTTCGAAAGAGACTTTGTATATAAGGCTTAAAGGTTTGGGTGGGAGCATCGGAAAAAAAATCAAAGTTTCAATATCGATATCGTTGAATATTATTTTTTTTAGATTCAAATAAATTTAATAAAAAAACAAATCAATGTTTATTATAAGATTGTTTTGCCATGTTTAAGCTGTTTATATTAAAAATACCGAGCGAAGCCGGGTAAAACCACTAGTAGATTATAAACTAATTTGAAATTATGATCAAATTGTCGGTAAGTTGGTTGCCAATTTGATGGAGGAAAGCTTTCAACAATTAAATTTGATTAAATTAGATTAGATAAATTGGCAAACTTTGATAGGAAACGGACTTGGACTTGGGAAATTGACTTGGAGTCACTAAATATCCAAGTCTGACCAGCAGCACTGCAGACAGTCGGAGTAAATTCTTTTCAATCAAAGGCAACCTACGGGATCGAACCCGGCAACCTCTCGGTGCTTAGCATTAACACAATCACCAACCGATGCCGCTGACTAAATTTGCGAAAATATTCAAATTAATAAATGTAATCTAAATCTGTAAATGTATAATTTTTTTTAGTTTACTTAAAACACACATGGGCTAAAGAGGTTCATTTTATATAAAGAAAATAAACCAATAAAAAAAACAATATAAATGAAGCAAAAACTATGCTAAAAAATAAAACATTAAAGTAAATAATAACGGATGCGGTGCATCCGCTCTAAAATCGCCAGACAAAATGAACGACAGATTTACGGACGGCTGCTTTAAATGCAATTCTCATCTTCTCGAATGATAGATTGCACATCAGATGACGGGTAACCTTTCGATGTGCACAGATGCAATTATTAAAATGGTAATAATTAAAATTGAGTTGGATCTTTCAGGCGAGTTTAATAAGGCAATATTCGATAAGTTCCGAATCTTGCCTTATTAAACTCGCCAGAAAGATCCTACTCAATTTTAATAATTGCATCTGTGCACATCGAAAGGTTACTCGTCATCTGATGTGCAATCTATCATTCGAGAAAACGAGAATTACTTTTAAAGCTGCCGTTCTGATAATCTGGCGATTTTAGAGCGGATGCACCAAACCCAATAATAACATATGAAGGTCTAATCGACATGGTAAACTATTTCGTACACACTTGTGCCAATATATTTTTTTTTTGTTTCATTTTTATCTTTGGAGTCGTTACCTTTGGTGTTTTCATTGCTCGTTCAATGGCTGTTTATTGTACAAAAAATATATACAATGTAAAAGAATAGTGCCTGGTACGAATCATTCGATTCAGTAACCGAAAACAAAAGCAAAGATTTTTTTAAGCTAAGGACGTGTCGAGTTTCTTGGGTCAGCGTATAGACCAGCTACACATAAAGTGTTTTATGTGTACCTGTTCCACGAAAGCCGCATTTTTATTTATAGGTCAGAGCGGAAGTAACGAAAGGGGCGTCTTCCGTCTGTTTTCCCATTTCGTCCGCGTAGAAAATTTCGCATTTGAAATATTCCCTTTGACGTGGCACGACGATGATTTTTCCCATCTCCCCCGACGTGATGTCGATTTTATTGATTTCGATCGGGGCCAATAATAATACGGGGGACACAACTTCGGTCGTAAATAACGTCGATGTCCGCAGATTAGATTGTAGCCGAGAGCAATTACTCAGCCTCCCCGATATCATTCAACCAATCTCCATTTGCCGGCATCGGTTTGAGGGCGTGCGACGACTTAACCGCTACAATATGTACAGAATTAGTGTTTACCTGAGCACGGATACGTTGTTTGGCATGCGTATGCAAATTCACCTCTCGCACAAAGAGCTGACGGAAACTCGCCAACTTAATTAATCATCGGTGTATTACCACCACCTTTCGGTCGAGAGTCCACCTTGTGAAAAGTTTATGTGTGCGCGACCTTTTCGGGTTGCTTAAATTTATATAGAAAAATTATTCTTTAACGAACCGTTCGTTATTCAGTAGGGTCACGTTGAAATATTGTGCAAAAAAATATCGCCCGTTGTCCGAATCACAATATTTGTAAGCAGAAAACGATTTTTTACGCTTTGAATGGATGTACATATATTTCAAAGGTTCAAGTACAGGGATGCTTTTGTATACGTATTACATTATATGTACGTACGTGTATACAGAACGCTAAGCCGGAAATGCTAAATTGACGTAAGCCATCCAATTTGTTCAGAAATTGTCGGCTCTCGTTCTCGTTCAATGTTTCGGGTTTTATCCAATTTCCCCCCTTCATAGCTAGCAGGATAAATATTATCCCCTTTCAATCTTTGAAGATGTATATTATCAATGCTCCAGTTTTCCGGCTGGGGGAAGTGTTCGATCTGTTCACACGAATAAATTCAAATGCGGCACGGCAATATATACATATATGTATGTGTATGTACATTTTTTTGCCGTCGTTCATTCTGTGTGAAAAAGCGCCAAACAAGAAGAAAAGGATTCAAATACGTCAGCCTCCCAGCGGGGGGGGGCTCAAGTCTGAAAAATATTTTCCGAAACTTGAGTTTTCCGTAGCGTACGTGAACCGTGAGACCAAAGACCAAACTGAAATTCTCTAAATAACAACCCATTTTCCAAACTCATTTTTCAATGGAAACGAAACGATTCGTAGACGAATTTCGTTTGAAAATGAAATACCCAACTACGAAAATTCACCGCTAAATAATATGTATTTGAGAAAAGAATCTTCAAATGTATGAAGTGATTTAAATTTCCCACAACTTTTTAGTAGGCTTATAAAGTGGTTCAGTTGACTCGACAGTTAATCAATTAAAATTTAATACGCAACATAACATTGTCACTATGGATATAGATAGTCTTCAAAATATTGGAGAATTAATTAAGGTATTTTGACTTAAAATTTTTATCAAGAATTAAATAATAAATTTCAAAAGATCAACTGCATATAGTATATCGCGTATTTTAAAGGCAAAAGTTAATAAGTCCACGGTTTGAATTAATGATCAAATTATCTATGTAGTTTTTTTCTATTTTGATTATCATTATTATTTATAGCTCGGTGGTTGTGTTAATGATAACCACCGAGAGGTTGCCGGGTTCTATCCCGTGAATTAAAATCGATTTTTTTTTATTTTTTAAATAAGTCCGTCCGTTAAATATTGTAAATTTCATTCATTTTTAAACGTTAAATAATCATTAAATATTGTAGAGAGAAATTGACGCGACTCGGAGACTAAGCGAAAATATTCAAATAAGAGAAAATATTAAATTCTATCAACAAGAAAAATACTGCGAAAAATAGACAATACACACTGGGTTATTAGCTTTTAAAAAGACTGAATATCCATTGAGAATGATAGATACATGAACAATAAAAAGCTTTTAAAAATGAAATCAATCAAAAATATTCAGAGTACACCGATTACTTTCCAATATAATGTCACTTTTTTTTTTGAAAATACAATATAAAAATGTCATTAATTTAAAATCACATATACATATAATCCTTCCCAAACATCACCCTTCCTTGAAATTTTAACGGGTAAAACACTTGAAAAATAAAATCCAAAGATATTTAAAATTAAAAGGCCATAACAATGAAGTATAATTGTGAAGAATTAACATTTTTTTCAGCCCCCTTCCCTTTGTTGATACATTAATATCCAAAACCCGACTTTGATTAATTGAGTCTAGTGAATATATAACCATTGTGCTCCATATACTTAATACATACATATAAAGCCATATCATTTGAAAGCTATGCATTTTGTGCGTACTAGAAATTAGCTTCAACAGCCTACATAGTTACGGCTTAAAGTTTAAGCCATATACGCACTTTTAAACTAACCCAAGATGAAATGTTCACAGATTAGCAAGGACGAGCACATACTTTTCTTTGACCGAAATTAACTTTGCAATTTGAGGACTTGCGGTCTGAGTGAATTTTCAAGAGCGTAATCTGTGCGAACGTCGAGTGTCTATTGTACTCAAGTGGTAGCTGCTTCAATTAGTCACATTCCTAATTGGAACGGCTTACTTGGATCTACAAGAATATATGTACATATGTACACATTCCATTAATCAATATTTAAAGTGCACTATCATTTTACTGGAGAGTGTATTTGGATGGTGTGGAAAAATGTAATTTCCGACGCCGACGATCTGCTAATACGAGTGGCGATACTTGAATATATCATCGTGGAATATATTATGGCGTGGAAAAACCTTTTTTATTGAAAGTTTCGGTAGAATTTTAGGCGACCGTTAAAACTAAAGGGTCTCTTTCTCCTCTCGCGTATGAAACAGATAAGAAAGGGTTGAAATAACTCTGATGCGAATAATTTATGAATATTACGCCTGGAAGAAGAGAAAAACCTTGTATATTTTCATTTCTTGTATTATATTTTCAAGATTTCGGATCTCGTATACCTATGCAAGTATGAATATGCCCTCACGTTTATTACTGTTATTTATTATTTTACGTGTGTTATTTTTTCCTTTCATCTCAAGCTTTTTTCATTTTAGCATGAAAATATCGAAGTCTTTTGATATATGTATACGCACATATGAGTATACCTATATTAATATATACGAATGACTTTCGCCAGGAAACGAAGCCTTTACTGTTTTGTTTATATTGAAGAAGCGTACACTCGCAAACTCGCAAAATACATCTAAAAGGGAAATGAAAAAATAAGAGATTTGTCAGACCAATTTACTTCTAGATAGTCAATTCTCAGTATCGGCACTTTATTCAGAATTTTTACAATGCAGAGAATCTCTTGTACACATTTAAATATCAAAAAATATTCTTGAAAACGTTCAACAAATAAATAATAATATTTTAATTTTCAATTTCAATTTATAGTGTCATAGTTTTGTAACGTGGCAACATGAGAGAGAGTATACACCGTCTAAGTGCATTCGTGGGTGAACAATAGAGGCTCCGAATTAGACTAGCGGGACTCAGTAAGTGCCCGAACAAAGGATACGCTGGAGTTATCACAGACCTGGGCGAGTGCATGCGTATACAATAGACTCGTCAGGGTACTACACTTTTACGTGCCTAGACCATAGACGTATTAATGGATCGGGGAAACTGTATTGTGCATCTTGTCCTTTATAAGGAGGTACACACGGTAGATCAGATGATTCTGGAGTGAGCGATGGTTCCGTGTTGACCTCTGGGATCATTGAATAAATGCTGTGAAGCGACTTTGGCCTTTAATTTGGATTCTGAACCCACCCCTACGCAACAATATTTACCACATGATATGACACTTTCAAAAAGAGTAAAATACTCGTATGAATTCTCATTTTATTAATTTTTCACATTAATAAACTGAAAACAGAGTTATACATAAATATATGTAAATATATCTGCATGTATGTGAGTACCTGGTATATGAGTAATCAATATTTAAAGAAAAAAACCTGTTTTTACGCCGACGTTTCCATATGTACTAAAATAAACGGATATAAATGTAAAAATTCACTAATGTACATATACATATATTACAGAATCAACAGACCTTTATACAATATTATACATGTACGTGTGAATGAAGTCAGTTATTAAAAGCTCACCAGGTATACGATGAACGTACTTAAAAAACCACAAAAGACGTACATACATATGTACATATATATGTGTGTACATAAAATGTACCACAGATGTTGATCATTTTTATTATCACACGTTAAAAATTCCGTGATTTAAAGGCGTTCGCGGTGTAAAATTTTACGACCTGCGATATAACTTCACGACGGGGAAATCTATTAGCACATGTATTAAGCAATTGCAGAGCTCCGACACACTCTCGATAAGAATCGTAAAATAAATTCACGTATACCCAGATGGCTTTCGATTGTTAAATCGTAGCGTCGTATTACATACAATTTATCGAGTGAAATAACTCACATTTTTCAATTAACCTCTTTTACTCGTTTATATTTTAACTTACAGTTTGACCAGCAGTACTACAGAAATACATAATTTTTATCGGAGATATGTATATGTAATTTAACGTTATATAAATACAGGGAGTGCCGGAACCCTATGTGAGGCTGCTAGCTAATATATGTATAAGAACGCCACAGCTTCGATTAAACTTTTTTTAGATACAGATAGATTTAAAATAGGAAAAGGAGTAAGGAACCATATCTCCTAAACCATTTAATGTGGTGCTTGAGGGCTTTTTAAGAGAGTAAGCATCAAAAGTCACTTCATGAGTCATCTTCGGTTCGCAGACGGTATAGTTTTTATAGCTCGTGATCCAGCTGACTTATGTACATGATCCAGCAGACTGACACAGTTGGACAGGGAAAGTAGGAAAGAAGGATTAAAAAGTATGCGAGATAAGACCAAACTATAATGTTCAATAGCTATTGCATGGCTAATGTCATTTCATTAGATGATAAAATAGTAGAATATTTAGGTTAAATAATATAAATGTCCAGTAGTAAATAAAGAAACGTATGAAATTAGGATGGAGTGAATTTGGAAGAACGAATGTTGTTTTTATATAAATAAAAAGTTACACTTCGCCTGAAGAAAAAGATCTTCGATCAATGTGTTTCTCCATTGATGACGTATGGATTTGAAACTTGGACATTACACACCAAGATGCGACACATAGTCCAATGAGCCCAAATAAGTATTGAACGCTGCATGCTTGGCATAACGAGGAAATACAGGAAATGGAATACGTGGGTGATAAGTAGCCACCGGACCCAGAAGGTGCCACGTATTGTTCAAAGGTTGTAAATGCATTGTAAAAGGTTTGCCGAACCTTTTTTACAAAGGATTTACAACAATGGAACAATAGATAGCACTGTGACTATCCTACCTCTAGTGATAAGGATGACAAGAGTAGTGGATATAGTGTATATATGTAGATTGAAGAGATTGAAATGGAAAGGTGCGAGCCACGTGACTAGAAGAACGCACAAAAGAAGTGCTAGAATGTTATCCGAGAAGATGCAAAAGTGCATATAAATTTATTACATAAAATGGCCACATTTACATACATATGTATGTTCAAGACATCATTATTTATATATGAATTATTAAGAAAATATATATTTGACACTTTTGGGTCAACGCTACGTCTAGCGAGCTGTGAGCGCTCGTACGCGGCCGGACCGGCGCGCTGCCCGGAAAACGGGGAAAACTCTCATTAGAAAACAACGAGGAAAACTCGGACGAGCTCTTATGTAAATTCGCCAGCAATACAACACGAACGCGTTCAATACGATGGCGACGGCGACGACGACGAGGGTAAACTTTCGTTTTCGGCTCAATTCTTTACATTTGCGCAACTGCGGGATAAGCCTTCGGCGCGTGCTCCAGAATATTTTAGCCTCCAGATATAAGCCGACCGAAACCTTAAACGCCCTCCCACTCGTTCCTCGACACTACCCATACCAGCCGAGAGCACTTCCAATGGCGGATACGGGATAATTAATGAACGCCCTCTACAAAGTATCGCGACCATAACACTTCGGTCGGCTTTGCGATACGGGCGTGATGACACTTTGATGAAAGTTGCGCTTGAATGTGAACGTGCGTGTTCTCTCACGGTCGCGTCGATATTGTTTCAAAATTTTCCGCAAGCCTAAACGACAACTTTTCCACGTGTAATAAATTTTCCGGGTCAAAGTTATGCTCTCCTCCCCCCCCCCCCACCTGCCCCTTCGCCCGCGCTATATTCTCTCGGCCCCCTATCTCCGCATTCTGCTCTCGACGCCAAAACTTTGCTTGTGTGTAAATAACGCCAAAAGTCACTTGATTGGATAACGCTGGTAATTTTTGAAGGATTTATGCTATAACTACAAATATGGACCTTCCGCAAAATAAGGGTGTGCGCGTACAAGAAATGATTTGTGTACATATTTATGTATTTATGGAAGATCGAGAATCTCTCATTAAAGAAGACCGAATATTTATTTTTATTTTTACATATTAGGTGGGCTGAAAAGTTCGTAGGCTGACACATAGATAGCGCTACTAGTATTAAATCCATATGATTTTTAGTTAGCCCTAACCTTAAAAAGACACGTGTATAAATTTGACAGCTGTCGTACTATTAGTTTGTGAGTTATAGCATTTTGAGTGAAGCAACTTTTATCAGTTTGAAAAAATGGATAAAAAGAAATTTCGTGTGTAAATAAAGCATTGTTTTTCGGAAAAAAAAAATACTATTGAAGCCAAGGTTTGGCTTGATAAACATTATTCGGACCTTGCACCAGGAAAATCAACCGTTGAGAAGTGGTTTGCTAAGTTCGCCCCAAAGAGGCTGTTACCGACGAAAACATTAAAAAAGTCCACAAAATAATTTTGGATAACCGTAAAGTGAAATTGATTGAGATAGCTGAGACCCTAAAGATATCAAAGGAACGTGTTGGACATATCGTGAATGAATATTTGGGTATGCGAAAGCTCTGTTCAAAGTGGGTGCCACGCGAGCTCACAATCGACCAAAAACAACATGATTCTGAGCAGTGTTTGGAGCTGTTCAATTGTAATAAACCCGAATTTTTGCGTCGATATGTGACAATGGATGAAACATGGCTCCATCATTTCACACCGGAGTCCAATCGACAGTCAGCCGAGTGGACTGCACATGATGAAGTGACTCCAAAGCGTGGAAAGACGCAAAAGTCGGCTGGCAAGGTTATGGCATCAGTATTTTGGAATGCGCATGGTATAATATTCATCGACTATCTTAAAAAGGGAAAAAACATAAACAGCGACTATTACGTAGCGTTATTGGAGCGTTTGAAGGACGAAATCGCGGAAAAACGGCCCCATTTGAAGAAGAAGAAAGTGCTGTTTCATCAAGACAATGCACCGTGTCACAAATCAATGAAAACGATGGCAAAATTGCATGAATTGGGCTTCGAATTGCTTCTGCATCCACCGTATTCTCCAGATCTGGCCCCCAGCGACTTTTTCCTGTTCTCAGACCTCAAGAGGATGCTCGCTGGACAGAAATTTTGCGCCGCTGAAGATGTAATCGCCGAAACGGAAGCCTATTTTGAGGCTAGACAAATCGTACTATAAAAATGGTATCGAAAAATTGTATGACCGCTAAAATCGTTGTATCGCCCTCGAAGGCAACTATATTGAATAATAAAATCAAATTCTAACAAAAAAAATATTTTTTCTATGCTAGCCTACGAACTTTTCAGCCCAACTGTTAGATATGCCAATGCGCCTTCCTGGACAATTAATTAAAAACAATGCAGCATTTTATTATTACATAAATCACTGTATTTCCAGAAGCTGAAGAACACTAAATAACAATTAATTAATTTATTTATTACATAATCAATCCATTGAGACATCTATGGATTTAGATTTTGTACATAATTTTTACAAATTATACACACAATAAATACAGAAGATTTGTGACAACAGAAAAAATGATTTTTTGCCAATTTTGAGGAACCGTTTCAATAATAATCAGATAAAATTGGCAAACTCGAAACTCGCGTCATTATATACGAATGCCCATGTCTTAAACATTTCGCCCTGCAAATAAAAAGAGTGCCTCTCTCCAAAATAAGTTAGGGTTGACCTTATCCATTTAAAATTAGGTTGTTAGGGTCAGTATTAATTTTTGTCAGATTTTATTTTTGTTACTGGCAACCCGTTCGACGTTTGATTTTCCAGGAAAACGCCAATTCTGTCGTGAGAAATATTTTGGAGATGTTAATTTGACACTAAATGTCGTTTTGACATTTGTCGTGTAATTTATTTTACAGCCGTGCCAAAAATATTATCCCTTTAAAAAAATATAATTGGGCAAGTTATACGTGTATAGGACACAATCATGAGTGAGCTGGAAAAGTTGCCATTAATCATAAATATGCATATAAAATATTGAATACATTTTTTTCGAGGAATGAAAAACAGTGATAAAAATATGCCTCCATAATATAAAAAATACGCCTCCATAATAAATAAAAATCGTTGGGCTGATTTTCAACTTCTAGTTTAATGGTTTATTATTGTAGGATTGCAATAACAGTATACAGGTATACCGTTTTACTGGTAACTCGCCAAATTTCGCCATCGGTAAATACCGGTAAATTTTAAAATGGTATTTACCGTTAACTTTTTACCTCGAATTAAGTACAAACACAGGCATATTATTTCATAATATTTCATTAAAAATCGATGCAAATGGCGTACTGTGTATTAGGTTGAAATTGTTTATTTTAAGTACCTATTTTAAACGCGGAAATTTTAAATAGATAAATTCGCTGGCAACACTCACCAACTCGTAATAAATGCGATCTGATGGTTGTTTCAGTTATGATCGAAACTTCCAAATGGTTCTAATTTTAAGTAAATAAACATGATTGGCTAAAAATAAAATTTATTTATTGTTACGAATTTACTTTTATGCATTTACATGACATTATTCACCTAAGGTTTATTTTTATTTATTTACGATTCAATAGTTAATGGTTTTAGGAAAAGTAGACACATACAGTTACCTGTATGTGTCTTATAATGTTATAAATTCGAGCTCACAGCATTTCGAATTTGCTGATTTATAAAATGCTGCAAATTTGTCCATAGATGTGTATGTTTGAAATTGGCCTTGAATAATACGTATACAATGTTTGACCACGGATATCGTGTAAAATAAAATAAATAGGTGTCATTATCATCATTAACTACAGCCTTTCACCATCCACTGCTGGATGAAGGCCTTTCCAACACGCTGCCTCTCGTCTCTTTTTGGCGCAGCTCTCATTCGTCTCATCACACACATTTTTCTGATTTCCCACTTTCCTTGCGGTATTTCTTTTTGAATTCTCTCGGGTAACTTATTTTTTCCACTTTTAGTACATTTTTCTAGCAACATGACCCGCCCATTGTCATTTCAATCTATACACTCTATCTATTATATCAACTACCCCTGTCATACTTCTGACCTACGTATTCCACTTTCTGTCTTTCCTGATATGGGTGTAAAGGAAAATATAAAAAAAATGCATATTATTGTATTGTTCAAAATAAACTATTTTATTACGTTCACAAAAACTTAAGCAAATTAATATTTTCACGACTTCGCAAGTGTTTTATTGTGACCGTTTCGTGGAAAAGTGGAACGACTCCAATTTCTTTGGAAGTTTTTGAAACTTTTCTATTGAATGGTTGTATGGTATACTTCTGATACCGAAAGTAAGCCGTTTTATATTTATTTTTAAGGTATAATTTAATTTTAAATGTTTCAAAATGAATTTTGAAACATTGAAATGTTTCAAAATGAATTTTGAAACATTGAAATGTTTCAAAATTCATTGAATGATTTGTATTCATTTCTATATTTAAAGATATGGTCTGAATTACAAATAATACGAAAGCGGTTTAATTAAACAGATTTTATTTCCATGAAACGGAAACTAATTACAAACGAAGAAAATTCGAGCAAGTTGTATTGTAAGGAAAATTCTGAAACGGTCATATTCATAATATAAAAACTTTTCTCTTCCACCTCTGTAACCGAGAAAATAAAATCAAAAACGGGCTCCATTGAATAATTCATTATTTGTGCTGTATGTATGTAAGTAGGTACTTACTCGAATTCTTATACGGTATTTTTTTATTAAAATACAAACAATACTGACAAAGTCTTTATTTGACAACAAATTTGTTTATTTACTTTTTATAACACTTGATTTAAAAGAATATTATAATATCCTTTGTGTTTTTCGTAAATAAAAAAATTATGGTCATTAAATAAATCTTCACGAAAATTTTGCGTTGGCGTTCAAGCAATTAAAACTTTTATGAGCCTACATAACAAAAGGGTTTCCTAGTCGTATTAAATTTAATTAATATTCTTATTATTGTAATCAAAACATTGTATTTTAACGTATTGAAGATATTGTGAGTAATTATAAGCGAAAATAAGTATTTTATATTTCACAAAGCTGAATTTTCTGACATTGCGAAATAAACTGAACTGGTACTTCCTTTGAATTCAGGCTCTAAAATGGCTTCACTCTTAGTCAGATGAACACGATCAAGTCATTATATACAGGGTTGGTTTTATTTATTTAAGGCTAGGTTAAGTTAAGGTTGGTTTTATTTATTTTAGTTTAGCTTAGGTAAGGTTAAGTAAGGGTTGGTTTTATTTATTTAAGATAAGATTATAAGGGTTGGTAGTACGTTGTAATTCCAATTCGTACGTTGTAAATTCGAATGACAAACTCACGGACATTGAGAAGTGTATATGTAATTGTATTGCTATATCCGTACTACCTGCTTGAGTCAGTGAAATTATTATCTCACTAGTGAAATTATCATTTCATTGCCAATTAAAGTTTCACTCTTACATATATACATATGTATATCAAATTTTAAACTGTCGATTTGTATACAGGAAAAAATTAACAAACAAACATTTATTTAGTTGGTTTTTGGTCATCATGTTTGTGTGCGCACTATTTTGTAATTATTGTTATGAAATAAAATAAATAAATTTGTGGACGTTTTGAATAGATGGCACTTGAGCCAATTGAGTCGTTTGTTGAAAAGGTTAAACATGAAATGAGACGTCAGACTTAAGGGTAACAAATTGCGTCGTTCCGAATAATTTGGATAAAACTGGAAACGGAAGGTGGTAACATTTTAATGGCAGAGATGCCGCCAGCTTCCGGTTAGGGCAACACGAAAACCGAAAGAAAAAGGATGTGTCATGGTTATTAAGGTACAGAGATTTTTCACTTTGGTACATTTGTTTCCGAGAGCGCGAGAGTTTGCGCAGATTGCGGCCCTATAAGGAAGCGGGCAGTTAACGTCTGTCTTTCATCTGATACGGTCGATTTTCCGCGGTATACTCTTTCCCAAACTCAAAACTTGGCTTTTTTATCCCTCACGTCTGAATTCGAATACGATAAGTGATGTGCTGATACGAGTTCACTTTTTTAGATTTTAAATGTGAAAATTTCATTGGATAATTTGGGTATGTCGAAATTTGTTTCGCTGTTTTATGATGTTTTAATGAATCACATTGAAATTGTTTGTGTATATTTTATGAATTGTATATTTATGTATATACATATATGTATAATTACAAATAATTATGTATGTATGTACATTTTCAATGATGTCAATTGAATCGTCTCTAATTGGACATACATATTTCATTAATTACTTCAAATTGATTGGCATAATAGAACCTAATTTGTAACTGAGCAATTTATTGCTTACATCCAATTGCGAACGTTCTCATTATTTTATATTATATGAATTTGAGATATAATTGATTATTAGCTTTTAATGTTTATAATACAATTGTTTTATGTCCAAAAGGCATTTAATATTTGAATAAGAGAAATAATTGAGAAAAGTTTAATGTAAAAATGATAACTACTATTTATAATTACATATAATCAATTTAAATATATTTCATCTGAAAGTTATTTCGGCTTTTATATTCTATGAATATTTTTTTCGTCAAAATTTCAATGGTTGGTGTTTGAAAGCAATTTGATACGTGATTTGAAATTAAAAATTTGAGATTTGAAATTTGAATTTAAAAGAGTTAAAACTTTTGTACACTATTTTGCTATAATAAGTGTGAAATATTTTTGAAAAGCTACTCTGACTAACTTCATTGCATTAAAAATTCAATTTGGCCAAATCGTGGACTTATCATTGTGATATACGGATAAAATATACTGGTATCCAAATAATATACATATGTATATATAATATTTCGCAATCTTCAAATTTTTTTGTGCAGGTTTATTCGATTTCCATTTTCTCTGTGATATTTTAGAAGCAGAAACGATATACTCTACATTTCCCCACACACCATTTGTATTTTTTTTTTTTTTGGTGTCATTGTATATTTTTCGTCGGCGATATCATAACAAATCATTTAAGGCACACCACCAGGCACTCACTATCCTGCATTTTTACGAGAATTGCTTTTCTTCTCAATCCATCATCTTCACGCGTTTTCCGCGAGAAAATTCATCATACTCACGCGCTTCATGATTTTCCTAATGGGTTTCATATTTTTCACCTCTTTGCAACGCACTCAAATCGTGTAGGTACGATTCTTCGAATTTTTTCATCATACACACCATGAGAAACACAATTATTTTTGTGACAAGAGTTTATGACACACTTTGAGTTTATGACACTATTTTAAGTTTTTTCATGAAATTTGCAAAAATCATTATATGTAAAAGGAATCATTGTAAATTATTTCAACGAAGAAATATAGGCCGAAGATATTTGCCAGTGTCCTGTGTATTACATTCGAAATGAACATTTCTCTTTGATTCCCCAAAGGACCATACGATTTTTGCTATTACAGATCATTTTAAAAATTATTTAAAAAGAATAGTATTTGAAAAAAAAAATTTAATTTCCAGTCACATTTAAACGTTTTCATTACAATTTAAATGAATGTTTAAATGACTTCCAAAATCAATTTCATAAAACTTAATTATACAGCGCGCTTTCGAATTTATCTACCTCTTATCGAGCAGTAATGCTAGCTTTCCAATGTAATCCTTGCAATTTTATTCATCACACGCGATTTGGAACGTTAATAAGACATTACGAACCTGGGCACGCCCTACGACCGTTCGTTTTCTAGGGAAACTTTCTTGTGTTCAATGGTAAAGTATTAACTTAAAGGCCTTGATAAAACGTTTTATCGGATACCCATTTTAAATTTGTACAAAGTACCCTCAGGGAAAGGTCAATAACAATCAACCGAAAAGAATAAAATGCTTTAATTTTTTAACGAAAAGTAATTCGCGATGTCTTAATAGTGATTTTAAAACAGGAATCTTAAATATATAAGTAATTTTAAACAAAATTATCCCATTTATCGACTGACATTTGAATTAATTTGTCAGAGCAAATTCGTTTCATATAAAACAGCTTGCAATCGTAAAATATACATATGTATGAGAAAACAACTTATATAATAGATAACAGATATTTAAAAATAACGTTTTTATAACCATAGCTACCAGAAACAATAGCCGAGTGGAATAATTGAAAAGAAAATTAATGCTTTGTTCTTTTGAGACGGCGTGAGAGGAGTGAATTGGACCAGACTTTTGTTTAGCACTCGAAATTTCACGTATTATTATCACTAATGTTTTGCGATAAATAACTCAAGAGCGTTATTAAAATTTCCATTTATCTTTCGAGTGGTTGAAGTGCCATAATTACTGAATAACAAAATGGCGCACAGAGAGAGGGAACGAAAATCGGCAAGAATATCGATGCGTGCTAATTATTATAAAATCATTGAACTCATTGAATTATTGACTTATTCTTTATTATACTAAAATCATTGAATTATTATAAAATCATTGAATAATTTGGCTGGAATTTTTAAATTCCTTGCAATCTCAGTGGAAATTCATTTAAGCTGAAGTGTTTTACATTGTCAGATTTTCCAGGAAAATACGTTTATTTTCGATTCGCACAGCGTTTGATTCTTGTGTTCGTTGTTTGTATGTTTCAATAATTCAGGGGTCGATTTGATCCACATTTGAATGAAGCGTTCACAAATGTTCTAATTTACGCGTACACATTGAGATATTTACCTGCTACCGAAAATTATGAATCGTTACATAAATTATAGCTGGATAACAACGCACAAATGAACGCCCCAGTGTGCACTAATGAACATTGCACCAAACGGATTTGCATTTCAAATCATCCATTGTTCTATGTATTATATGTAGGCTTTAAAAATATGTTTCAACATCTTTCATTTTCATGACTTTTTGCGGCAAAAGTAAATTGGTCCTTGAGAAGGGGCTAAGTTTTGCATTTTCGAAGCTCAATAATCGAAGAATGGGTTCTCACAGATTATTATTACAAGTAGGAAAGTTTTGGGTTTGGGGATGGGACGCCATTCAAACAGTTACCGTGGTCAAGATATTGTACCATTTGTGGGCTGATCCCTATTCTAGAACCGAATCTATACTTAACGATTATAACAAATTATTTAAAATGCAATAATGTTTTAGATAGTGCACTGAGCAACAAAAAAATCATTTTTTTAATAAAGCAATTAAATCAATATTTAACGGCGACTAATCAAGTGTGCCTCGTTTAATTCCAATATGACAATGATTTTTGTTGCTTCTATTCATTTATAAGATATGAGCGATTAAAAAAAAGCACAATTTTTTACGGATGTTTGGCTTTTGCCGTAAAAAATCTAGAATTTCTGTGCCAATAGTGAGTATTGGAATCAATAGTCAGGTGTTTTTTTGCTATTGATTGATATTTTTTATTCCGATATAATTATTTATTTAGCGAATTTTATAAGTCAAATATATGTATATATATTTTACAATATATAACACTTTTTTTCCAGACTTATTTTGGTTTTATAAGTATATTAAAGTAATAAAAAATCACAATAAATAGAAAAAAATCCGATTATTGATAAAAATTCTCAAAATTTGCTACAGAAACACTAGGTTTTGAATTAAAGACTGCGAATGTCAAAAATCTGTAAAAATTGCGCATCTTTTAAACGCTAACATCGCAAAAACGACAAAAATCATTGTCTTATTCGAATTCAAAATGTCAAATTTAGTAAAGATTGAGTAGTCTCCGCCCCGTTAGGTTTTTTTTGTTACAATTATTGAATGTAACTTTAAAAGCTTAACTTCTTTAAATTACACTTTTGTCTGCATTCTTTTTGGAGAATGCTTAAGATGTGTCATCTTTGTGTTACAAAGCTTTGAGAGCTACATATATAAGAATTATATCATATACTTTGATTGAAACTGAGCCCAATTTTTTTTTTTAAATAATTCTATTTTATATTCATATATACATTGTTTTAAGAAAGAACTTGATCTTAAATTTATTCATAGAAATTTTAACGTAATGACACGTCTGAAAGGTTGTCTGCATGCGAATTTTGATAAACACGACGAGGCCAACTTGAGCACTTCGTCTGATTTGTTTAGGGTACTTTTTTTCGTCTGCAAATTTATCATCAGAAATGTAATATATGTAGAGTCGAAACGCACCGAAGATTGGGTGCCAATGGTCAAATCTTTCGGGTCTCGGCAGTTATTATGGGAGCCCATTGCAAATAATGTGGGTCTATATTGCGCGAAGTGCTGAAAGGAGATAGGGGCATTACGACATGCGAAGGGAATGTGGGCTATCATCCTCGGGTGAGCTTAGAAAATATGAAGAACTTGGACATAATCTAGACAACCATATCAGACTGTACTATATTTCGAACATAAAACCCCAAAATATTGAGTCCGCATCAAGAATCGATACTTTACTTACACGGTGTTGTGCATACATACACACGAGCACGTGTAAAATACATCGCATGACTACGAAAAAAAAAGCAAATACTCGTAAGCTCCGATAAAGTTAAAATTACACACATTCGTCGAGCTAAATACGTATTTACGATCGGTTAAAGTAGAATTAACTTAAAGCGTAATTCGTGATTTCAGCTGCGATTAAAGCATGTTCAATAAATTAGTATGAACTACTACAGACACACAACAATAAAAACATGTATATTATTCGAGCTTTAGAATGTTTACTTTTAAATAAAAAATTCAAGTCAGTGTTATTTTAAAAATAAATCAATTAATTTGGTTTGCTACAAATCGCTGCAAACTACGCGTCTTTTGTATATGCAAACTAAGCATATACAAAAGACGAGATATTCATTGGGTCGCGCAGATGACATTTCGATGTGCATTGATGATTGGCAATTATTAAAATTGAGTGAGATATTTCTGGCAAGTTTAAAAAGGCAAAAGTCGAGACAAAAGTATCAGAATCACAATAGATTGGGAATCTGACATAGAGTTCGCATAAGTGCGAGCAGTAATCGCGGCAAAATATATGCTTGCGAAAGAGACATCCATACGGTCGACATCGATACAAGTTTGAGTGAACATGCGGTCAAAAACTAGTGAATTTCGTCGAGACGAAAAATACCGAAATCGAAATGAGCATGCAGCCGCGTGTTTTGCAGCGATTTGTAGCGGAGCACAATTAATTGTATGACGTCGTGCGCTAGTTTCGTTTAGACGAAGTTGGGTGCTTGAAACAATTTAAATATGAGATTATTCAACATACAAAATCTGCATATGAAACATGATGTTTAGGGGCGAAATTACGATTTACGTGTTTAAAATTCATAATTTTATAATCTAAAGACGGTGTGCTGTTTTTAGGTACAAGCCGAGCTATCTCATCAAATGTTATAAACAAAAGGTGAAAGATGTGAGGTGAATCACAAAAAGTGACGACGAGAATGTACGCCGAATTTAGATTAGTTTATCGTGAGTTTTAATTCAAAGTGTAAATGTGTCACGGAGGAGTTGATATGCCGACAGTTATTATAAATTGCAACGAAATTATGTGAAGGAGTATAAAATTAATGCGAAACGTGAATGAAAATAAGTCTCAAGTTAATTAAAAAATATATAAAAAAAAGTTAAAGTTAATCGGCAGTGCGTGACCCGAAGTCAAGAATGAAATACAGTTTTTGGTGAAACTATGGGAAATGCGGAAAAAGGCTACGTGCTTTTGCTGAGTATTGTTTTTTCGATGATACAGCACATGGAGATGTTGGCAAGCACCGAAGCTCCGATATTAGGTATGAAATTTATTATATTACGATTTATTTGCATTCATTGTATCGTTGATATGCACGAATGAATGAACGAATGAATTTTTCCGCGCTCAAATGTTCGCTCTCGAAATTTTCACGTGATTTCCTCCGAGTCGGACCGAAAATTCAGACTGTAATTAAATTCAGCTCGTCGTCGTGCAAATATCGTCGAATTTATATTTTAATTCGAAAATTGTTTATTAAAGCCTAGGCATGCGCATTTAGAAAATGTAATACGATTTGAATTAAATTTCAATTCTCAACGCTTAGATTTTCGCCTATTGGAAATTGTCTTCTTGAGAGTAGTGAAGAGTGATTAACTTAAGGTGTGTTTGATATTTCACGTTAAATAAATATTCTTTGTTCGGCAGTTTGAAATTTCCCAGCAAATATTCAAAATTGTATTTAATCATTGACATTTTCTCGATTTAAAGAGAAGTTTCATAATATCCTTCCTTTTTAACAAAGTTTCCCCAGTGGGCACAGTTCAACTTTCAAATTAATTCATTTCAAACATTTTCATCGAATTTCAAGTATAAATTATTGTAGCAAAGTTGACACAATGAATAAATTAGAAATTTTGAAGTGCCTTAATTTTAATTCTAGTAAATAATATTCGCATTGAAATTCGATCGGTTTAATTAATAAAGATATATTTTCGTTTTCGAAAAGAAATCTTTATTTTAAAACGAAAATTTTTATTCATAATTAAAAGTATGTATGTCTTATGAAACACGGACCTGCTTTGAAAGATCCACTTTTATAAGTAGGACATGCGCAATTTTGAGCATTCTCAAAGGAATGTATGTATGTGAGTAAAGAGAGCATACAGAGACAGGATCCCTTGGGATGTAAATATTTTATTTGAAGTTGAATAACTCGATGCTTGCGAGTTGAAAAGTCGTTGCTGATTATATCCGTGCAACATTTGCTTATAAAATTTTAATGATTCAAAGTTTGTGTCATCTTATTTCAATCCCAATACATTTTTTTTTTTCAATACAATATCTAATGGATGATTTGTGAATGTGTTTCCGATTGGATATTCAGATCGTGATTATTGGTACGCGGAAGCACAAAGGGATCTGACAAAAAGATTGCAACACTATACGGGGAGGAAGCCGAAAGCGAGGTTCGTACGCGTTTTATTTAACTATATTATATGTTTTTGGGGCAGTTTGAGGATCACCGATGCGTATTTGTTGTTTATTGTTAATTGGGTTTTGCCACAACGTCAGTGTGTATATGTAATGAATTAATTTCAGGAACGTGATAATGTTTATCGGGGACGGCATGAGTCTGGCTACGGTAACGGCCGCCCGAGAACTTTGGATACAAAGGACCAAATTGGATTCTGGGTTTGGATCGACAATCGCATCAAGAACAAGAAGTGGTGAAGCCGCTGGACTAATATGGGACCATTTTCCGGCGGTCGCACTAGCCCAGGTAATAATTTCAATTTTGATAACTCTGTTTTCAAGTATTTCTTATCTATGTAACTATACTATGTCTATATTCATATAGTATGCATAATCTGTTTATGGAAGTTAGCGTTACGGAAGTAATAAACAAACTATGTGTCTTTAGTCTGTTAGTTTTCATTACGAAAGGGTTCACAGATGTTTATTTATTTGGAGAATATACTAAATTGCCAATGAAAATCATTAATTATAGTAAATTTTTTCAAAATACCTTAGCAATGATGTCTGCGTTCAAAAAAAATGAAACACAACTAAAAACATATTTGTCGTTTGTTTAATTGTTTAATTCAATTTTGAAAAAAAATATGTACGTGAAATATTATTTTTCATATAATTTTAATTAAAGAAAGCCATTGACATGAAATCTAATCAAAAATAAAAATGTAATTTAACCAAATAATTGAAATGTAATATAGTGTTTTTTTTAGGTAAAAACCCACTCATTCTATTGCATAGTAAACGTGTTCTATCTTTCTGTACTTTCCTACGTTCACTTTAATGTATGTACATAATAGTTTTTCATCTTTACTATCATGCGTCATCATTGGCAAATTTAATCATTCGTTTAAACATTTCCCATGCCAATTCAACTACATATACATATATAAGTTTTCCTTACAATACAATTAATACGATTCGTAATAATTTTTGTTTTAAATATAATTCAATACGGCCTGTATTTAAATACAGAACTTGGACAGTATTTTCATTTGATAGTGTCAGTAAATATATGATCAGTAAGTTGCGTATATTATGTAACTAGTTGTTTTACCCAGCTTCGCTCAGTATTTGTAATCTAATAGTAAATATTCATTTGTTTTTTTATTAAATTTATTTGAATCGAAAAAAATATAATATTCAACCAATTGAATTGTCGTAATAGAAACTTCGTTTTGTTTACGAAGTTCCCAACCAAAGATACTTACATACATACATACAAAGTCCCTTTCGAAATTATATATTAGATATACTGGCTACTGATTGCTTGACTATTGTGTTTGTCTAAAAATACTTACAAAATAAACAATAATAAATTTACTGACCGTTCATTTTAATTGACGTACATATGTATGTATATAGAACATTATTATCTCAAAATTTTCATAAGAATTACTGACCGTTTGAATTGTTACGATAAACTGTTCGACCAATAAAAACTATTATAATAATGTCCACTACATATGATAAGCTTTCAACATTTCGATGCTTTTTAAACTTTTATCATGGGAGATATTATTTATTTAAATCTAAATATTAGATAAAATTCTAGAATGGAATCTTAAATTAAAAATCAATTCCATTGCATTTTCAGACAAAGCTATTTTATTAATGCAGTCATTTGGCAAACAAAATTCACTTTTAAGTTTAATTTTATTTGAATTTATTTTTAAATTTAACCTAATTTGTTTTATTCAGTCGACGTTTTATTAGTCAGCGTTTTATATAGTAGTTTTATTAGTCGATTTGTTTTATTAGTCAGCAACAAGCGACGACAACATCAAATTAGTACGTGCCCTAGGAGAAGGGAACAAACTGCGGCATCTAATGTATTTGAGTTGGCTGGGAGCATTGAAGCTCAATTCTGCCAGAATTTAATGATTGCTCACCAAACCAACCAGTAATTTATAAAATTGTTTCACCGAATACATATACTCGAGGGAATTACATATAACCTAGTGCTCCAAGTATGTACGCACTTTGCTAAAGCCAAGGATATCGAACGTAAACCACCATGTCGGTATATCTGAGAAACCTTCTTTGTACTCTCTCGATTCCCAAACAATGGACCCTATCACCAGGGCTCCATATCATAGAAAAAAACTCAAGAATGCTTCGTACTAGCGAATTATATACCAAGGCACTCTGGAATGGTTTATAAAAAAAGATATAAAAACATATATAACTAAATGCAATATTTATTTTTATATGCTTTTATAATCCCTTAAAATAATTTATAGCACACCCATGTAAGTATACTAACCTGAAAAAACTACATGCCATAAATAATATTCCTTTAGTCACAGACATTACCATCAAACTAATCAGTAGATTCTATGACAGAATCACTAATAAACATATGTACTAACACACCTGTAAAGAGTCTCGGTGATTACAACAAAATGTATATACCCTTCAGGTATTTTTTTGATTTTTAAATGCTTTTTATTATTACGAAATTATGTTCACAATACATCTTATATCTATTTTAATAGCTACTGTTCTACTGATCATTTTCTATTTTACAATTTTAATTTAATTTGGTTAGTAATTACAGTATTATATTATTCTAATGTTAATCTAAAGCATAATAGGAAAAAGAGCTCAAAAACCTATTTACAATCCTTATAAATGTTCATAATACATCTAATACATAATATTAATTAAAGACTATCTAAAGTCGATGACCTAAAGCAGATTGTGTTTAGGTAATCTGTGTTTATACCTGAAGGGTATAGACATTTTGTTGTAATCACCGAGACTCTTCACAAGTGTGTTAGTATGGTTATTAGTGATTCTTTCATAGAATCTACTGGTTAGTTTGTTAGTAATGTCTGTAACAAACGGAATATTATATATAGCATGCAGTTTTTTCAGGTTAGTATATATGGGTGTATTATAAATTATTTTAAGGGATTTATTTTGTATTACTTGGAGCTTGGAAAGGTTAGTATTCGAGGCGTTATTCCATACAGGTGAAGCATAGGTTAATAATGGTAATATGAGCGCGCGATATAATTTTATTTTATTTAGCGTTGATAAAGAACTATGGCGATTAAATATTGGATATATTGAGGATATACCCCGCATCGCCTTGCATTTCGCTGCCTCAATGTGAGGTGCCCATTTCATTCTTTTATCAAACGTTACTCCTAAATATTTTATTACTGACTGCCATTTCAGACTTTCTCCAGAGGGGATTTTCAGATCTGAACTTGGCTTATGTTTTCTAACACTAAAGAATATGGCGTCTGTTTTGGTTTGATTAATTTGAATTTTCCACTTAGTGAAGTGTTCAGTCATTGTTTTAATTGCAAATTCAAGATTTTTAAGAATAGTGTCTGGTTTTTTGCTACTTGTGAAGCAAGCTGTATCATCTGCATATAGGGCTATGTGACAGTTTTTTGGAATAGGTATGTCATTTATATATATGGAGAACAAGAGTGGGCCAAGCAAGCTCCCCTGCGGAACGCCAGCTGCGATTATTTTTGGAGACGATAATTCATTATTTACGCTAACCACTAGCTTTCTACGAGTTAAGTACGATTTGATGATGAGAATTAGGTAGTTTGGTATTTTGTTAATAAGGAGCTTATGAATGAGTCCATCGTGCCAAACCGTGTCGAAGGCCTTTTCTATGTCGAGACATACCATTCCGGTACTTCTCTTCATATTAAAGTTCTTCGTCACGTGTTCAGTTAGTCTTGTTAGTTGTTGGGTCGTGGAATGTCCAGTGCGAAATCCAAATTGTTCATTTATTAATTTCTTATTTACGACTTTAAGTAAACGTGTGTAGATTATTTTTTCCAGAATTTTTGAAAGCGTGCAAAGTAAGCTAATGGGTCGATAATTGGCCGGGTTTTTTGAGCTTTTATCGGGCTTAAGTATGGGAATTACGTTGGCTGTTTTCCAGTATTCTGGGAAATACCCGGTGAGTAAACATGCGTTGAATATTTTAGATAGTGAGACTAAAGCTTTAAATGGAAGTTGTTTGATTGTGATGTTATCTATTGAATCTCGCCCAGGTGCCTTTTTATTTTTTAAATTACGTATTATATTTTGGATTTCACACGGATGCACCAATTTTATATTTTTAGTACTGTTAGTGGGAGTTTTTGTGATGATTTTAATGGACCGGTTGACTTTATTATGCGTTGGTATGTGATTGTAATGTTGTGTGAGTGTGTGATGTTTTTGGAAGGATTTTGATAATAGTTCTGCTTTGTCGCAATCACGCGTCACTGAGATTCCTGCATCATCTAATGGAGGAATCGAGTTTTTTGTCCTGCGAATCGCTTTAGCTAATTTCCATAGAGAGCCATCAACTGAGCTCAATTTTTCTAATTTTTTAGACCAAGCTTCATTTTTGATTTCTTTGATTCTAATTTTAATTTGATATGTGAGCTTATTAATTAATGTTTTCAATGCTGGATTTTTTGATGTTTGCCAAATTTTACGGAGTTTATTTTTACTTTTAATTAGATTTGCAACAAAGTCAGTTATCTCTAATTTGTGTTCAATGTATTGTGTCTTAGGTATGTGAAGGTGTTTGGATCGAGTTATTGATTCCGTTAGGTGTATTATGGAGCTGTCGATTTCGGTTTTGTTTGTGAGTGTGGTAGAAGTTAGAATGGTTTGGTCATTTATGTATGACTTGAACTCTCGCCAGTTAGCTCTCCCGTAATCCCAACTATGCTTGATGATTTCCTCGGGTTTCCCGTCGATTGAGAAGATTATCGGGAGATGATCAGACGACAGGGTTTGAAGGGCATTTGGTGTCGATATTTTTGGGCAGTTCTTGACGAGGACAAGATCTAGTGTGGATGGTTGTGAGTTATTTGTGGGATAGTGTGTGTATGTATCCGGATGAAGTAAGATTGTATCTGTTAGTTGAATGTATTTATAAAGAGTTGTGCCTTGTAGGTCAGTGTTTACGCAACTCCATAACGGATGTTTGGCATTAAAGTCACCAGCTACCACTACCGAACTACCAATGTTAAATATTTTGTTAAGATCGGATGCCAATAATCGTTTTTGGGGAGGATTGTAAGCGGATGCTACTATGTGATGGGTGTTGTTAATTGTTAGTTCGATGGCGGTTAGTTCTAAATTTTTTAGTGGCGGAGTTATTACGCGACAATGTTTAATTGACGATTTTATAAAAATGGCAACTCCCCCTCCATGCTGTTCTCGGTCTTCGCGATAGCAGTTAAAGTTAGGTAGGTTAATACGGATATGAGGTTTTAAGAAGGTCTCGGAGATTAAAACTATGTCAACACAGTACTCACCGATCGCCGACTCTAGTTCGTCAATCTTATTCTTAAGTCCACGAGCATTCCAAGCTAGAATGTTCAGGCGCCTCCCGTTAATCAAAGACATCGAGATATTCGACAAGCATGAGTGCCAGCTCTAGTTTGTCGGTGCAACCGCTGGCCTTGGCACGAATCTCCTGGAGGATCTTCAACATCTTCGTCATAGACGCCATGGAAGTTAGGTCTGTTGTTGGTTGAATGTTGGGATTGGTTGGTTGGTGGGGTTTTTTAGGGATATTTGGGATATTTGGTGAAGGAGTTTTAATGGTCGGTAGCTTTGGGAAGTTATGATCGTTAACGACCGGGATATTTTGTGGCTGCGCCACTGGGAGTTTCCAAGGGTTGGCTTTGACAATTGATGCTCGATTCTTCCTCGATTCCAGCATTTTCAGATAGCTCTGTCTTTTTGGACAGTCTTTGAAGTTAGCGGGGTGAGATCCTGAACAGCCTGAGCAGACAGCAGGGGTAACTATTCCTTGATTGCATTGTGCGGTGAGGTGAGTGCCGGCACATTTGACGCACTTGGCCTGCCGATTGCAGTTTTTCGCAGCGTGTCCATATTCTTGGCATCTGAAACATTGAGTAATATTTTGTGATTTACTAGTATATTTAACGACACTGACCTTTGTGTAACAGATGTACCGGATTTCTTTAATCTTCTTTGCCGATACCGATGGCTCGAAGAACACCAAGTATAGCTCGGTGGCGTTGCTCCTAGGCTCCTTCGTCTTCATCTGTATGACTTTGGTTACAGGGAATCCCTGTCTGATGATGTCATCTTTAATATCAGCTTCCGGCAATTTCGGCAAGCCACGTACGACACTTTTTATTTCCTTTTCCTCCTTCCTGGAAAAGGTATGGAATTGTCGGTCTGGTGTCAATCCATCCCGAAGTTTTTTAAAGTCTTCAAGACTTTTACATTGTATCTTGACATTATTTTGACCAATGTAAGTCATTGTGAAGTCTTTTATAAACTTCTTGATCGACTCGATCATGCTGCCGTGAGTGCCAGTAGCTGTCATGATGATGGGCGGGATTCTTCCACCGCTTCTGGGGACATCGGAAACTTCCAAGAGCCCTTCAAATTTGTTTTTCTCCTGAATTTTAAATTCAGGAGCAACATCTTTCACGTTCTTTGCCGTATGTTTTGGAAACTGCCACTCGGTCTCCATCTGAGCGGTCTGAGAGCAGCCTGGTTGAGGAGCTTCGGTTGTAGTTATCAGTGTGTTCTTAATTCGCTTTTTCAGGTTGGATCCTCGCATGGTGCCAACATGTGTTCGTTTGGTGTTCGTTTTGTGGGGGGTGTTTGTTTTGTATGTTAAAAGGTGTGGGTTTTTTGACGGTATGGCGTATCGCTGTAATATGAGCGCTCGCACAGAGAGTACGTCTTCGGCACGTCCGTTCTCACGGAGCGTCGAGTGACGAGTGATACCCTTCAGGTATAAAAACGGATTACCTAAACACAATCTGCTTTAGATCATCGACTTTGGAGAGTCTTTCGTTAATATTATGTACATATAAGATGTATTATGAGCATTCATAAGAATTGAAAATAGGTTTTTGAGCTCTTTTTCCTATTATGTTGTACATTAACATTAGAATAATATAATACTTTAATTACAAAAATAAAATAAAATTGTAAAATAGAAATGATCGATAGATCAGTAGCTATTAAAATGATCAGTAGATCAGTAGCTATAAAATGAGATGCATTGTGAACATAATTTAGTATTTAAAATTATAATAGTAGTAGCATTTAAAATCAAAAAATATATATATAAATTTCATTGTTTATAAATTATGTTTAAAATAAATCTTAGGTATATTCTAATAGCAACTGATCTATGTAGTTATCCATATCTATTTCACACATTATTTTTCATGTTTTTATTTGGATGCGGTGCATCCGCTCTAAAATCGCCAGACAAATTGAACGACAGATTAACGGACGGCTGCTTTAAATGCAATTCTCATCTTCTCGAATGATAGATTGCACATCAGATGACGGGCAAACTTTCGATGTGCACAGATGCAATTATTAAAATGGTAATTATTAAAATTAAGTTGGATCTTTCAGGCGAGTTTAATAAGGCAAGATTCGATAAGTTCCGAATCTTGCCTTATTAAACTCGCCAGAAAGATCCAACTCAATTTCAATAATTGCATCTGTGCACATCGAAAGGTTACTCGTCATCTGATGTGCAATCTATCATTCGAGAAAACGAGAATTACGTTTAAAGCTGCCGTTCTGTTAATCTGGCGATTTTAGAGCGGATGCACCAAACCCTGTTATTTATATATAGTATGTATTATCTCATTTTAATGTTTGTGCAAAATATAATAAAATGGTCAAAAATCTATTTACAATTCTTATAAAATTTCAAAATACATTTAATACTTATTTTTAACTCAATACTCTTTAAATCGTGTTACTGTTACTTGTATTTATACCTTGTTGTATGTAAATCACAGAGATTTTTCACAATTTTATTTAGTTTGGATATTACTGATTATGTCATAGAATTTCCTGGTTTGTTATATAAAAAAGATTTTTAGATAGTATACAATGAAAATGTGTCCAAGTTAGGATTAGTTTACGAAAAAGAGTTTTTTTTTTAATTTGAATTTTTTACGGGAAAGGGATTCAAGGGTGAATGACATGGCGAAAATGTTCAGTAGTAGAGCTGTCGAACAACGTGTCCTACATTTGATCGGGTATCTGGGGCTTTATCGCCCCCATCTCATCGGCTCGACATTGAAAAGTGCTACGTCATCAGCTCAAGGATTACTTTTTTGTTCAGACGTACAATCTGAATGCCCAGACTGGAGAGTCATCGGCTTGCGCGACCGCCCTTTTGTGCGGCGTTAAGACCAACTATGAGACTTTGGGCCTCGACGGAAGGGCTCGCTTCGACAACTGCTCCTCGTCCTTCAACGCGAGAGTGTCCTCGATCCTAGAGTGGGCCCAGCAAGCCGGTAATAATAACCCTCTACCCGCTCAATAAAGAATACTCGTTATCAGCAAGATTTTCCGTCCCTTGTTTAATTTAATTTTTTTTTTGCTTCGACAGGGAAATCGACAGGATTCGTGACGACGACCAGAGTGACGCACGCTACCCCTGCAGCCCTCTTTGCCCATTCCCCATCCCGATATTGGGAGGACGACAGCAAAGTCCCTCCTGCCAGTCGGAAATCTTGTAAAGACATTGCGCTTCAACTTGTCGACAACGAGCCTGGGAAAAATATCAATGTCAGTAACTTTTTAAATCGTTTAGAGTTTAATTAAATTTTATAATAGGTACCTTTCGATACATCTCAAAATTATATATCTTTACACAGTAGCCTGAAATGTTTGGTTATACCACCACAGCTCAAGTCGGCAACTGCACGTAAGTAGCAGTTTGAAAAATATTCATAAGTATCTACATTATACATATAGCTATATGGACACGTTCATATTTTCCGTAATATGTACGTGGTGTATCCGTTAAAGCAGTAACCGCCACGATCTATTCAACCAGCAGAATTGACTAGTACTTCGCATATAATCCTTTGAACAAAGTATTAGTTAGCATATAATGCTTTCAACAAAATAGTAGTTAGCATATAATGCTTTGAAAAGTCACGAGTTCAAATCCTACGGGTTTCCGTTGGCCAGACCTTGGACTTGTGACTCCAAGTCGATCGTTTCCTATCAAAATTTGTCAATTTATCTGATTTTCATTGAAACGGTTCCAACAAATTGGCAACCTTACCCATTTTCTCGCAAAATCTCGAGTTTTCAGCAGTCTCGAATTTCGTTGAATTGTACAAAAGCCTGCAAATTTACAAAAAAATTACCATAAATGTCTCTGTGGATGTTAATTGATATGTATTTATTGAATTTCGCTGAATTGTTTAAAAATGCTGCAAATTTACAAATTTGACCGTAGATTTCTCTGTTTATATTAATTGATATACATATATTTACCTTGTATAATACTGATAATATGTACTTGTATCAAATGTACAATGTTTTTGACCAGGAAGACGCATTGAGGTTAGCTGTTAGACCTTTCTGGTATAAATTAAAAATTAATAAATGATAAAAATATTATTATACAGCAGTACATGTCACATATCAAGCAGAATTTTTGGCCTCTTTGGAAATATGTATCCATGCATTGTATCGTCATAAAAGCAAGTGGACCCGTACTAATGAAATTGCTGTCATGTGCATGTGAATATTTTCGGAATCGACACTTATAGTCAAACATTGTACATATTATTCAAGGCGAATACGAAAACAATTACCACTCAAAGATACATCTATGGACAGATTTGCATCATTTATACAAATCAGTGAAAATCGAGATGCTGAATAACTCCAATTTTTGCGAGAGGGTTAGGACAGGGTTGCCAATTTGTTCAATGAAATCAGTCAAATTGGCACACTCTGATAGGGAACATATCCAGCAGCACACACCAGGGATAAAACACGTGACCACACAATTGAAAGCATCACATTGATCTATGCTGCTGGTTATATAATATATGTATATAGAAAGAAAATGGTTATTTGCAAAATACTTGATTGAATAAACATATTTCAATATAATGTGTTACATGTATTTAACAGTTCAAATTTAATTGGAAAACAAAGCACTTGAATATAAATATAAAATGTATGGATAATTTATAAATTGCATATAAAAAAATACTTTAAATGTATTGTATTATTTTCATGCTGTAAATGGAGTGAAAATTCGTTTAAAATAACTGTCATGAACAATATGCATATTCGTGTACCTTGGTATACGTAAGTGACAGGTAGCTAATGAGTTTTGCTTGTTACTATTGCCAATAAATACCCATAATATAATACGCTTTGGCATAATTCAAGGTCGGTATCAAAATTTTGTGTATTTACATTTGTTACAACACGTGTATCCGATACGTTATGGTCGAAATTATTTATGATTATATGAAATTATATTATGCGATATAATAAAAAGGCCACGCACAGATAGCGATGAAAAAAATGTCCTATGGGCTAATTACGTCAACACACAAAAAAGGTTATTACCTCGACGAAAAATATGATTATTACAGGTGGGAGCTTTCGTGTCGTAAAAAAAGCTCATACGTCAAAAATACGTAATTTTATATTACTGACAGTTATAAAACCGTAATAAATTTATGGTGAATTCCATTTACGATTGATATTTGTTTGTATTACATAAAATATAACCAAATCTGTGTGAAAGTTTATTGTTTTTATTTGATACAATGTATGGTCCCTTATACCAACTAAACGTTAACGACAGTGCGAAAAATATTTTTCAGTACATACATACATATATATTCATAGACAAGTTCCTTAATGGGCCAGTGACATGCTGTAATGCAGTAAGCGACAGTATCTATTCATATCATACAGCAGTACATGTAACGGAAAGATAAATAGCAGAATTGTTTTTTTTGGCCATTGTGGAAATATTCACGTATGCCATACTACAAAATATACGTTTTGAAGCTATCATTTTCTAGCAAAAGATATGAAAATTCAATTACATAGATATGAATGTTATATAAAGCACACAATTGAGACATTTTACTATACATCTATAACGTAACAAAATTTGTTTTCAGGTGGAATTTGATTTAAAAGGAACTGTTCTATTCAATTTCCCGCTTTTTTCACTTATGCATCAAGGGACCGATGTAATGAATCACTTTTTATAGGTCATTTTGGGTGGCGGTAGAAGACACTGGCTGCCCACAGTGGCTCGAGATCCAGAACAACCCTCTCTCGAGGGGAGGAGATTGGACGGAAGAAATTTGATAGACGATTGGTTGAGAGACAAGAAGCGTCGAAAGCTCAGAGGAGAATACGTATGGAACAAAGAGCAATTCGACGCCGTCGATCCGGACAAAGTCGACTATTTACTCGGTGAGTTACTTGTTTTCTCAAACGTGCATTCTTTGTTATTACCGGCGAGCATTTTTTTTTATCTAACTCGATAGGATTATAGAGGACATAAAGAGGGGGAGGGAAAAAAAAACAAAAATACATAGAGAAGACGTTCAATCTTTTGCGGATGAAATGTACGACACGGATGAATGGCGAACATTGTGTGACAGTGATAAATTAAAACTGTGCCCACACATGACGAAACGATGTAAGGGGGTGGTGGAAAAGAAGTTGTGTTGGTGGATAAATTACTCGTAATTTATCACAGGACATATCAATTCAATAATAATATTATAAGAAGTCATGGGATCCCTCTCGTTTTTCTGAGGACACCTCAAAGAAAGCGTGATAAATTGTTAAAACAGACTGTAAAGAAATTCACTATCATTTTTCATACATCGATATTATTATAGATGGCAGTGAAGGAAAAAACCTATATTTCATAGACGTTTTCATTACAATAACATATTAAGTGTATTAATCAACCGAACATATAATCAAATTCATATAATTACTGTCTGGGAACTACATATGTATGTATCAATATTCCCAAGGTATTTATTATTCAGTGAAGCTGAACTGTCCGAATTAAAATATAAACGTTTATATTTTAATGCGCAGTTTCAATATTGCTTCATCATTGTAAATATCTTTGACAATATCATTTTTGATCGATATTATAGATTGTTAAAATGAAGTTTGTATTTAGTTTTATATTAAGAACTGGAAGCAAAGTTTACAAGTTTTAGAAGGAATGAAATTCTAGCACACTATATAACCAAATTAAGCTCAAATACACTTTAAAAATACCTATAATAGCTAGATGTGCTGTCGGTTTTTGCAAATGAGCAATAGCTATCTATTTTCAAGGCGAACTTCAGATGAAGTAAAAATCTTCACAAAAATTTGACATTTTCTCTCAACCCTAATATGTATATTTTAGATAACAAACTTTAATAAAAATGATGTAAATTTGACTTTTATTCCCGAGCCCTGTGCTTGCTTATCTATTGCAGCTTAAACTAAAAATTAATTGACAGACCCAGACCCCATATTCAAATTCAATGGGTCGAATTTAGTAAAGATCGATTAGTTTTCGCTACGGGAAATAAAAAACTTTACGCTCAGTGTTATCGTATAAAAACATGTTTCAAAAAAGTTTCAAATTTTATTCCATGACTATTATACGACTATCCACGAAAACTCGAGATTTTCACAAACTTTAATACAAATACTGAATGTTCATTTATTGATATGGTAACCAAGTAAACAAATACCATTTATCCAACATAAAGTGGGTTAAAAATTGATTGTAAGAATCCTGTTCCACTAGTGCCTTTGTCTTAGGAGCTACGGAATTCAACTCCTTGGAAAAGCGGAGATATTTTTCTTGGAAAGCACTTTATTAAAATATTAAATTAAATGGCGAAATGTATAATCCCTCATCTCAAAGGAATTAATTATTTTGGGTCGTGAGCTTTTTCTGTTTTTTAAGCTTAGAGCAAACAAATACCCGTAAGCTCACCTCTTCTAAGAACTGACTTCACAGTAAACTGCCTCTATATTTACTCTGATGCAAATATTGATGAAACAAATCTTAAAACATTCATAATATGTATGCATATACGAGTACATACATATTTTAATATGTCTTATGATTTCTTTAAAACGATTTTTTACTAAATAAATATCGATGTTACGTAATTTTTTTAAGTTGACAGAAAGTGGCACCTCCCCTAATACGAAGGTGTCCTCTTTTTTTGGATTTAATTATCTCCTAAGCGATTCATAGGATAAGACTAAAACTTTGTTAGATGTATTAGGTATGATATTACAAAAGCTCATACAAAATATTTTTACCTCAAATGGAAGTAGTACTTTAACTCTAAAGTCTAGACCAGTGGTTCTCAGGCGAAATTTTACCGTGGCCGCACAGGTGATAATAGTGGTCCCATGGAAATGTCTGGTGGCCGCATCAAATTTAATAAAATAAATTAAAGTTACAAAAAAAGTGGACCAATTTATTCATAAAATAAAATAAATTTTAACATTTTGGTATCTATTTATTTAATAATAATGCAAATGGAAATTGCTCAATACTCCTTTCTTCCAATGCAAGCCACATTGCTGCTTCTAAGTTTGCGTCTGTCAGCTGGTTTCTAAATTTGCTTTTAATAAAGTGCATTACACTGAATGATCTTTCGCAATATACGGTAGTGGGAAAAATAGACAATATTAATAAAGCAATTATTGCCAAATCTTTATATTGGTTTGTTTCATTGTCAACGTATATTTCCGACCAACATTTTTGAACCGAAATATTATTAAAATGGTTATTAAGTACTTGATAATGACTTATTTCTAATAATTCATATTTTACATTAGCCCAGTGAATTAATCTCAATACTGAAAATGATTTTAATCTATTTTGTAGTACTATGAAATTTTCATTTGTCATCATAATAAAAGGCTTCCCCTTTTATTATGATGACAAAAGAAACAGGTTTAAAAAAATTCAATTCTTTGAACCTTTTATCAAGTTCCAGATTCAGAGATTTAAGACATTCTATTATTTTAAGTTTTAATTTTAATTTTGAAGCTGTGTCTGTCATCTTATCTATCAAATAACTAACAGAAGATAAAATTGAAAAATTGTCATTTTCAACTTCTGTCACAAGGCTTTTCGCTATATTATTTAGTTTGTCAATGATGAGCATGGTTTCTATTATTGTTAAGTTACTTTTTTGTAGTTTTTAAAATATATTTAATTTGTTTTAAATATTAGTATTATTTACTTTTAAGTCGCTGGTGGCCGCAGTAAAATCCACTAGTGGCCGCACTTGAGAACCACTGGTCTAGACAGTCAAGGTTTTTCTCCGAAATATTTTATTTTATTGAACTGAAATTTAATATTTAGAGGTTTTAGCATAATATCAAGTAACAGAAAATTATTGAAGATCGTTGATAGTAGCAGTTTACTCTTTTTCGATTTTTACTTTATCTACATTGTGCGTAGTAGTTTTGTTTTACATGTTAATATGTATTTAATCACAGTAAGGTTTTTTTTAAATATATAATATAGTTAAAGAGTCAAATATAAATTCATTTATGACTGTGTGTTTCGCATTGCTAATAAAACACATCGCTAAAAAACATCGAAAAAAATAACGACAGTCGCTCGCATGGCAGCATCGTGCACCGAGCGCGAGCTCCTTTTGTTTTTATTTAGAACATAAATAATTTTTATGGAGTTAATCAGTGAAGAGAAAAACCCTGAGCTGGAGTTGATAGCATAATCAAATATGTATGCCATCCATTTTAATCAAGAAGGCAATGCGAACGAGACAGACATCCGCTCAGAGGGAAAAAGACGGACTTCTAGGGGAGGGTTAGGACTTGGGAACGAAAACAAAAATAGGTCCACGGGAGCAAGATTGGCCCGCGGTATTTACTGCCGACGATGGGGTGGCACCAACGTAATCCCACAGGCCCAGTAATGGAATAAAGAAAGGACCCCTTCGCGTAAGAAAACGCGATTTTTTATTCCGAGTGTTTCCCCGTTCAAATCCCGCACCGGGATCTCACGGATTGGAGGTCGCATACCCAACGAGATCGCGATCGCTCTCAAAATCCGAATTAACCATTCTCCACGGTTGTTTAAGGCCTTTTGTGCCATCTTAAACATTTGACGCACAGGTACGTGTGCTAAAAATCGGCCTTGGCATTTGACTGATATTCGCGTGCTGTGTGTCCCGAACACGTGTCTAAAGACATATAGTTCTTTACGAGTGCCAGAACTATTCCGAGCACGCTTGAATTGCGATGATATATATACGTAGTTACGTCTCTTACGCGTATGGAATAATAATATATTTTTTCGAATTTTTTTCCGCGTTTGGAAAATACAACGCCAATTATTGCACGAAAATTGTTGTGTAATAAAAGGAGTCGTAATATTATTTATACTGAAATAAAAATGCAAGCGCTCCTAGTACAAAAAACCGTAAGCTGTCTTCAATATATGTACATATGTATGTCATTCAATAAAATAAAATATAAGAGCCGTTACATTTAAAAGTGGCGGAAGTCCAATTTTCAGTAACAAAAACACTATTTCTGTTTGAATTAATTTAAAAATCCCTTCATTTAATTCGATATGTCCAGAATCTCGGAAAAGGAGAATATATTATATGTATTTCAGGCCACTAATATTTTTAAATATTGTTAAACGCAAATCATGTTTAGTGAGATTATTATTACTTTTTTTTATTGTTTTACGCAAAGATAGATTTGAAAAAGTTTTAAGAAAAATTTACGTATTTTTTTTTTGACCAAAAGCAAAGTTTGCTGAGAGCAATGATAATTATTTATATGATATACACACTATCCTCGAATTTTTGTCATTTAGTATACACATGTACATATACATGTAATATAATGTACAGAAACAAACGACGTAAGAAAATAAAAGTATCTCCATTGAAACTAGAGAACTGTATAAAGAATATCAATTTGTATTATTTTTCAAAACTTTCAACTTCCATAATGAATTCACAATTGGTTTTTTTTATGAATTCTATTTTATTTATTAGTTTTCGAGACAATGTTAAAAGATTTATATGTATCTCTGTGAGTGACCTAGTTTAAGACTGTATATTTTCAATTTCAAATATCGAAGCATCAATTCCTGAGCTTAATTTCTAAGCCAACTAAGCTCTGTACCATAAATTATGTGGGTTTGGTGCATCCGCTCTAAAATCGCCAGACAAACGAACGACAGATTAACAGAACCGCAGCTTTAAACGTAATTCTCGTTTTCTCGAATGATAGATTGCACATCAGATGACGAGTAACCTTTCGATGTGCACAGATGCAATTATTAAAATTGAGTTGGATCTTTCAGGCGAGTTTAATAAGGCAAGATTCGGAACTTATCGAAATATACACGTTGAACTGAAATGATCCCAAAATACTGAAATATACATACATACATACATATGTATGTATGTACCAATTTCAGTAAATCTTTTTTCAGAACAATTTTAACGTTACAAACATCCAGAAGCATTTTCATATCTTTGCCATCCAATTTTTTTAAAAGGTCGGCTTGAATTCCGTCTTTTCCATGTGAACTGTAACACTGTTCGACAAATGACGACTTTTTTTTGGTTCAGAGACGAGATATGGCTTTTCTTGTAAATATATGCCCAGTGAACACGAGATTTGAATGCTGAAAAGTACTACAAATGAAAGATAAAATACCCGACTATAGATTCCAATATTCATTTTGAACAGGAAATTCACAGATTTTGAGATATCGACCGAACAACACCAAGATATAGAAAAATCACGCGATTTAAAAACACATATCTCCGAATCTCGAGCCAATTCACATTTTTTATTACCAGATTCGTGTTTACTGAGTATAGATCTATAAGAAAAGTCATATCTCGTCTCTGAACCATGTTTCGTGTCGAACAGTGTAATCTTTCATCTTTCTGATGGAATTCTGTACTTCTTGAAAGACTATTCATCTGGGTTCAGAACTCTGTATTTTCTGTGAGCCTTCATGCTGTCATCTTTGAGCATAATGCACGGTATAATCTGTTAATTTCCATCTGTTAATTACCTTATCAAACTCATTTACCGTACCCCTGTCATCATCGATGGTCAATGTTTTAGGGTGATTTTTGGGTCTTTTTTGAGAGAATTTTTACTTTATTGAATAAATCTCGAGTATGATTGGTGTAAGCATGAAACTGCAATAGATTACTATTTACTGTTTATTTTTTTAAACAAATATTATACTTTAAAAATCAAAACTATTCTAGAAAAATATATACATATGTATGTATGTAGAGGTTAATGAAAAAAACCCATTTTTTCAAAATTCTCGTCGAGAATGAGAGATAATGAGAGCCTATAATGCAAATTTTATAAAATATAGAGTGAAAAAAGAAAATGTTATAGGCGTTTAAACAATTAAAATCTGACATAGCGAGATGGTGGCGAAAAGGGAAAAAACGATCGAACAGTGTGGATAAATTCGGCAAATAGACGTCACCGAGAATGATAATGGAGTATTTTCAAACGTGTCTATTACGATTATTTTTCACCATCGTAATGGCAGATTTGATTTCCACATATATTAATAACCAAACCGAGCAAAATGGCAAAGTTTGAAAACGATCGGAAAAGTATCGGAAAAGTACGGTAAGAAGAGGCTCGTAATTATAAAATATATAGTGAAAAAAGAAAAAATTTTAAACAATTGAAATCTGACATGGCGAAAAGTGAGAATAGTATAAACAAACGCTGGATAAACGACAAGCACTTTTTCGTGGGAGCGTTTTCAAACGCGTCTTACACGATATTTTTGCACCATCGTAATGGCGGAGGATCCATTTACTTATATTGATGACCAAAATGAGCAATATGGCAAAGCATGAAAACGATCGGATAAGAGGCAATTTTTTTCCTGAATTGTAATCGTAAGTGAAACGTAAAAGAGGTTTGTAATAAAAATCAATTGGTTTAAGTCACAGAACATTGTTTAAAATCGACAATAGTTTTCCATTAGGTTAATTGATGAAAATCCAAAATTCGCGTTTTTCACATGTATGTACATATGTAACATAGATTACATTACAGTGATTAAAAAAAAACTCCAGTTAACCGTCAATTCCACGAATCTCATGATTTTTTATGAACTGATCCAGACAGTCAATTTTTTTCGATGTGAAAAGAAAATACGGCAAAACACGACACACATTCGACGAAACAGACACAGCTTTTGGCGTATGTTTCAGGTTTTGTTCGTAGAGGTGTGTCTCGACATGTCACCGAGCTGGAAAGGAACCAATTTCCCTCACAGGCACAATGGCTTCTTTTGTAGTGTGCCACTGTCGACAATAAAAGTCACCGCCCCGCGATATATTCATTTACACTGGGTGTTTGTCTACCTCGTATCTTTGTTGTTTTCCGGACAGCGCTTTTACCTCCATTTGTTCCCGTCCGAAGCTGTGTGGTTTTTATCTCAACCGATGCCTGTATGATAAATCTTTTTGTTGAAATTTCATTCGCATTTTCCGCCTCTACATATATCCACGATGTCCAGGTCTCTTCATGACACGAGCTGCTAAACGGCGTTCCATGAGCCCCGGGATCCATAGATGGCTTCCATGGAACCCATGATAACCGAATTCGTGCCAATTCTCGAAAATTTTAAATTTTTCTAGTAAAGGAAAGTCGTAATTTCGATTTAACAATTCTCAAGAACAAATTAAATTAAGAATCATCAACTCGTGTAATTTCAATCGGCTTGTTTCAGTTGTATTATTGATCAGAATTTGTGTGTGCTCTTCGTAAGATTTTAGACTGTGCATTTTGAATTGGTATTTATTATAATGTAGTAATAAGTGTATAATTATAATGTATTATAATATAAAGTTTCGATAGATATGGAGTTAAAATTTCATTTTGGAATGTAATTAGTTATCCAACATTTACTACATAGTACTTAACATCGAAAAGTTTTGAATACGCAACCTTCCACAAATTTCATTCGGTAAGATATGTTCTATATAAATATAACTTATAATTTCTTGTACGTACGAGTTTATACAAAGCCTCTTCAACTCTTTCTGCCTCTCCAATTCTCTTCCACTCGTCTCTGTTTTTTTCCCACACATTTTTCTAATTTCGTCTACCCATTTTCTCTGCGGTCTTCCTTTGATCCTTTTGCATTCTATCGGGTACCATTCTAGCACTTATTTTTTTCACCTCTCGTCCATTATTCTAGCCACGCGAACCACCCATTGTCATTTCAATCTCTTCACTTTATCCACTATATCCACTAAGGGCCGGGCCGCACCGCTCAACTCGCGAACAACTTGGTTGAGGGCGACCAGACCAATGCATGCAAGTAGATGGGACATGCCACACTCGTCAACTTGTTTGTCGCACACATTTCCATACATTTTTTCGTGTCACGCAACAAGTCGGCCGACAAAGTTGCACGGTGCGGCCTGGCCCTAACTAAACTTGTCATACTTCTCATCCACGTTTCGTGATCCTACTTTGCTCGTAATGCCAAGCATACAACGTTCCATACCTCTTTGAGTACATTGGACTATGTCTCGCAACTTGGTTTTCAATGTCCAAGTTTCACATCCATACGTCATCACTGGTAAAACTAAATTTAAAATTTAAAATAAAATTTCTCAAAATTGTAAAAGAGTTTTTTTTATATACATGTGTATGTAATACAGAAACATTTGAATTTTTTAAGTCAACACGAATTTAATGCTCTGCACGGTTTTTAATCGGTCTCAATTTCTAATCATCGAAAAAATCAAAGCATTGTTTTAAATGTGTGTATATTTATGTATATCACATTTTTACATATGCGAAAAAAATAAGGTAAATATTGAGAAGCTTCTTTGAAATACTTATCATAAAAAATGCTTATATTATACAGAGAAACTCAAAGCGGAACTCGAAGGGACCGTGGAAACTTTCCGGTACTTAGGAGTTTCCGTTTTTGGGAATAAATTAAAAAAAATGATGCAGAACGAAAATAAAATTTTTTAAGTAAATTTTCGACTTACTTTAATTTCAACGTTTTGATGAATTTCGCCGTACTTAGAAATGATTCTCTTACATATTCACGACCCTACATACCAATATATAATTTTCTGTAAAATCGTTTTAAATTATTAAGTGTGTATGAATAAATATGAGTAAGATTGACTCGTAAATTTGTTAATTTCAATAATGTTCAAAATATTACTAGTAATAATGAAATACGTTGCATGCTACAGACATACATAGATCTACATTTTCAGTCACGGGTCGTAATTTTCTATTTCACAAAGTGGGATTTGGTCGAAAATAGGTCTAGAACTTCAGCTCGATATATTTGTTTGCTTTATTTATTATTTCTGTCTTGCAGGTCTGTTCGACTATTCCCACATGAGCTTTGCGGCGGATCAGCCTCCCGGCATGGCCGGTGACCCTTCACTCCTCGATATGACAATGACAGCTCTTTCCATTCTGGAAAAGAATCCCAAGGGGTTCTTTCTGATGGTCGAAGGTATTTATAGATCTCACATATATTTTTAGATCTGTGTACGTACATATATTTAGTCTTAATATTGTTTCTATATTTGTATTTGTATTCAGGTGGTCGTATTGATCACGCTCATCATTACAATAACCCTTATCGGGCCCTGGACGAGACTCTTCAATTAGAAGCCGCCGTTAGAGCCACAATTTCGAGAGCAGACTTGCTACTGGTGACCGCAGACCATGGACATGTTATGACTGTTGGTGGTAATGGGGCACCACGAGATCATCCCATACTTGGTAGTTATTAGTTTCGAACTATTGCTCATTATGCATGCATTCACGCTTCAATTGTGATTACAAAGGACTTGGCTTACAATATATGTACTATACGTAAATGCATACATATGTGTATACTTCTTGATATTGATATTCATTGCTTGAACTTAGTTTTATAAGTATACATACATATATTTACATAAAACATTATAGTTTAAGATACATTTTTACTATTTTGATATATTTTAATTTAAATGTTTCATAATTTAACATTAAATATGTACCACAGTCAAAAAGTTACTGATCAAATTTGGCACCACCAAAAATACAACCTGCAGAACAATTTTTCATTCGCATTTCCATTCTTTACGCTTCAGAAGTCAAATGTAGCTATTGGAGATAAAAGTACAAACTTTTAGCATAATGAAGTCCGCAGTATTTGAAATCGACTAGGTAGTTCTTTTCAAATTGGGTCACAGTTACATAATAGGTATTCGTCACTTTGTTCAAAAAAATTAAAAATATTTTTATAATAAAAACCATCACTATTTTGAGAAGATTAAAAGCAATAGTTAGAATAAATTATATCACTCTATATGTACATATATACATATGTATAGTATGTGTATGTTCCTGACTCTTACGGACAGGAAAAGTTTTCTCGAACGAGATTCCCTACTAAGCTCGATGACCCAAAATTTAAATTCTGTTAAAGTAGATGGATTTTGAATCACAACCCTCAAGATCTTTACGGAGTGTTTTAAGAGAAAAGTACTCATAGAAGACAGACAGTTGAAAAGGAAAAATTTAGAGAAATGTTTAACCTCAATCTGAATTTTTCACTCGTGTTGAGATTTCAGATTCTTTTCTTGAGTTATTAGAAAGTGTATGTACTTTTCTGTTATAAGAAAGTGGTATTGATTTCATATAACATACCCAGTCCTAATTGACTCATAAAGCTACACAAATACCACTTTGTTTCGACTTCAAACTTTGACTTCAATGATCGAACGGTATTATTTTTTTCAACATGATAATAAAATAATGTTCAATATTATTTTATTATCATATTATGAAATTTTTTATTTAAAATTTCCATATAAGTTTTCAAAAAAGTTTACAAAACACAAATAAATCATTTATATCATATAATTTTGACGTATCAAGAGAATGTAAAATAAAAATAAATATGATTGATTTTAAACAATGTTCTGTGCCTCCAAACAATCGATTTATCTCGATAAAATTTTTGAAAAAGTAGGTTTTTCATATATCTATTTTTCGAGAAGTATTTTACTATTAAAAAAATAAGTACTTAATATTCACCTATTGAAGTTTTTATTTGGCTCGATTATGAGAAGCTTTGACTGATAAACGAGAATTCACAGTTAACGTTTCGCCCGAATATCCCCATACATAGCACGCCGCGCTCGCAATGCGTGTTTGTATGGGAAAGTAATATTTTCGGAAAATCATCATTTTTTTCGCGTTCCCGTAGATATTTTGAAAATAAAAATCATCAAGAGCTTTGTTTTGTAATATACCTTTAAAAGAATACAAAAAAAATGTAAAACATTACGAATTTTAAGAAATGTAAAAAGGTCAAAATGACCTGTTTTGAAGTAAAACATGACGATGCAATTTCAATTTTATGGATGCGGTGCATCCGCTCTAAAATCGCCAGACAAATTGAACGACAGATTAACGGACGGCTGCTTTAAATGCAATTCTCATCTTCTCGAATGATAGATTGCACATCAGATGACGGGTAACCTTTCGATGTGCACAGATGCAATTATTAAAATGGTAATTATTAAAATTAAGTTGGATTTTTCAGGCGAGTTTAATAAGGCAAGATTCGATAAGTTCCGAATCTTGCCTTATTAAACTCGCCAGAAAGATCCAACTCAATTTTAATAATTGCATCTGTGCACATCGAAAGGTTACTCGTCATCTGATGTGCAATCTATTATTCGAGAAAACGATAATAACGTTTAAAGCTGCCGTTCTGTTAATCTGGCGATTTTAGAGCGGATGCACCAAAACCAAACACTCATTTCGAGTGCGGCGCGCTTTGTATAGGGACTCTCAAGCGAAAAGGTGACTTAGAATTCTGATTTATCGATCAAAACTTATCATAATCGACCTAAATAAAAACTTCAATGCGCGGATATTGAGTGTTTATATATTTTTTTAAAAATCAAAACTATTCTCAAAAAACAGAAACTTACCTTTTCCAAATTTTTTTCGAGATAAATCGATTGGATGGAGGCACAGAACATTGTTTAAAATAAATTATTGTTTTATTTAAAGTTCTATTGATACGTCGAAATTTTTCCACCACGTCCATCGATGAAAATTCAAAATTCACGTTTTTCCCTCCGGTCTAATGTACAGATGTATATATATAGGTATATGTACATACATGTTTCATTTATCTGGGTATAAATTATTTATATAAAATTTACACAAACAGGCAACGATTTGAAAATGTCAGACGTAGACGGCCTACCATACAGCACTATTTTGTACGGAAGTGGCCCTGGACATGGAACTAGAAACGTAGACGGTGAAAATTCGGAAGAAGTTGAACCACCCCCATTATCCATGGTACCGGATATGAATACAGTACACGCAGCTGCCGCACCGAGACAATGGGCAACACACGGAGCCGAAGACGTGCCTGTCTACGCCATGGGTGAGTGAAAATCCTACTAAAGAAACACTTTCTTTGCCCATATTTTTTTTATTACGTCCAAGCAATATTGCTGCCTCCTTTTTACATGCCGCTTTTACAGTCAATTCTGAGATTTCAGCGGCTTCTGTGGATTCCAGTATAAGCCTAGCATTCCGTTTGATTAATTATTGTTTATAATTATATAATATACGTCGGTATTTTAATCAAAGTCTCAGCTAACAAACAGTATTTGCGGTTATCGCGGCCTGTACGAATGACGACGTTAATTGGCTTGTGCAAACTGGAGCGCATTGATACAAAGTTGTGTCGCGAAGTGGCTCCAGAACTCTAAGTCACGTACATAGCAAGATATCGTAGAAAATTACTTAACAATCAAAGTTATAATACGAATTTGAGTGGTTCCTTTGAATAAACATTACGTGTGATTCGAGGCGAATGTGTCTCATGTTTTTTATTCGAAAAGAAAAAAAAAAGTATTCTCACGGTTCGAATTTCCACTAAAGCTTTGTGCCGAATAAAAGATTTTTTGCCGTGAATGACGGGTAATAAAGATTTTTTTTGTGTGTGTGTTAAAAAGGTCCTTTGGCAAACGTGCTTTTTTCCGGCACTTTCGAGCAAAGCTACATCCCACACGCCATTGCATACATATCGTGTCTCGGAGAGCAGGCTTCGAGATGTGAAGAATCTGAAAACTACACTCAGCCTCAGGTAATATTTTCACGTTATTTAAATCGAAAATTATAGTACGGTCAAAGTGTGCACTTAATTCAATTAGTGTCTCGAAGTAGATGCTGGGGGGATTTCTGTTATGTAAATGGCACTAATAATAGGCTGGGTAGGTAATTAATTAGCAGAGATTATATATTGAGATATTCTAGATTTCAGATCATTTCAAAGTTGACATCTTCATAGTCTCTATCTGTAGCATAATATGTATTTGAGTTTCATTTATTTTTTTATACACAAGTTATCTATATTTTTTGTTAATTTATGGGTATGTATAATTTATATGGATCTGAATTATATTTAATTTAAAACTAAATTGAGAGGGGTAATAAAATGGCCTACTTACCTAAATACTGTTGGTCAATTCGTTTTATATCATAAGTGGGTTGACAGTTAAATAAACAGTCAGCAACCATTATAAATGTTTAGTTATATGTATATAAATCGATTGGTCGACATTTTTAACGGTTAGTAATTTGATTAAATAAATTATTTGCCGAACTAATAAATATAACCAACTGAATTTGTATGTGTTTATTCGCCATTTTATTTAAATGTTTCTGATCAACTGTAATTAAAATGCAATTATAAATTGTTAATTGATCAATCGATGAAATGGCATCAACCCAGAAATTCGCAAATATAACTTTGAAATGTTCAAACGACGAATTAAAGTGGGGAAAATCCTTTGTAAGTTTTCAACCGCTCAACTCGCAAGATAATGGGAGTTATATTTGCGAGTTGGGAGTTTTAAGAGGCCTATGATTTTCTTATAAAATACTCGGTAGCGGAAAGTTTGCAAACAGACTTTTCCCATTTATAATCTCAGATTAAAAGAAGCACCGATGTCGAATCTATTCGCAACAACAAAAATAAATGAGATAAAAGTACACGCAACACAATAAGAGGCCAACGATTAATCTTCTTTCGGCGTTTTGAAAATTTTCAAACGTTAAAACGCGTTCAAACGGCGGCCGGGCCGCTTTATTATTTGGATAAAAAGTATGTAAACTGGAATTGACGGAAAATTAATGATGGAGAATATTATATTATGCTACCTTTTTAAATTTCGCCATGGTAAATAAATGCTCGAATAAATTGCGAAAAAACTTGTTGTTTTTTGTGCGCGTGAAAATTTGATACATGTTTATTTAATATAGATAAAAAAGTATTTTTAGCATGCAATACAAAATGTTTTAAAAGCCTGTTAAATTCATTTCATTGAACATGAAGCGTACACCTTTTAAAAAACAAACTTGATGAATTCCAAAAAGTCAATGGTTTTTTATTCATCTATTATTATCATTATTATATTTTATATTATATTACTTTTTTTATTTGATTTTTACATACCTCCTTTGCATTTCACATGGTTTTCGTGTTAGTGGTAATTTTTATATCTCTTATTCTTTAGTTGTTTTAACTGTTAATTGACATGTTTCTTAAGCCGATAATAGACTTGTAACTTACGAGAAAATAAATACTCATGAAAATGAAATTACAAATAGTACAAATTATTAAGTACTGAGTTTAAATCAGGCGGTAGTTTAGTTATTTTAAAGGTTAATAAACATGAAAACCTTCAGAATAAATCCACCTTCTTACCAAATAAAATTCAACATGGCAGCCCAACCTTTTCGTAATTGCGATCTACACATTTCTATGAAAACTATTTGAAGAGGGAAACAATAATATTTTACGTAGAATGTAGAATGTTTTTTTATAAATTTCAGTAGAAAAAAACTAAAATATAAAATTTAATCATATTAAAAATAATAAACCTATGTATATAATTCAAAAAACAGTAATATAGTAAATACTATATTATAGGTAGATTAAATTGGATAAATGAAATCGTTGACACGATAACTTACTATTTTTTGATTTTTAAATGCTTTTTATTATTACTAAATTATGTTCACAATACATCTTATATCTTTTTAATAGCTACTGATCTACTGATCATTTTCTATTTTACAATTTTAATTTAATTTTTTTAGTAATCATAGTATTATATTATTCTAATGTTAATGTACAGCATAATAGGAAAAAAGCTCAAAAACCTATTTACAATTCTTATAAATGCTCATAATACATCTAATACATAATATTAATTAAAAACTCTCTAAAGTCGATAACCTAAAGCAGATTATATTTTACTATGCAAAGTTTTAAAGTGGGAAATATACGACAAACGAAAAAATCGTAAACAAAAATCAAAAATTTTATTTTATTTTATTTAAAAAAAAAAATTTCACCTGATTTCATTATCGGTTTTAGCCCTGGGCGATTTTTAAAAGGGTAGAGAATTCTGAATTTATTTACCCCACCGTCCCCTTTTTAGATAAGGAAACGCTCAGCATCCCCCTTGAAATCTACCTTCAAAGCAGATACATTGTCATTTATTTACATTTATAAATGTGTATACTAATAATATAATATTATATTAAAATATAATTAATATTTTCCCATGCTGCCATTACTGGTTGCCCCTGAGCTACACCTATGGTATTAAGCTTGTACATTCTAGGGCATGCATACATTCGTATTCGGTAAACTGGTATACCGGTAATTAGGTCCAATTTCCATTATCAAATTACCAGTAAATAATTTTGGAGTTCCCTGTAATTTCATTAGAGAAAAAAAATCTTTCTAATTAAATAATATTTTTTAACTATGGTTTTATATGATGATATGTATTTGCAATGAACAGGTTTGATTCGTTTTTCGTAAGTTCATTCGTCAAATAAATTTCTATAAATACATATATTATATATAGATTTTACCAGCAGTATGGCTCGAAGATTGCGTTTTTATTTACCGGGTTCAATTCCGTGCTAATCGTATATGCTGCTGGGTAGACTTGGATATTTGTCACAACAAGTCGATCGTTTATTATCAGTTTGTCAATTTATCTGATATTAATTGTTGAAACGTTTCTCGGATAACCTCGATTGGAAAGAATTTGTTCCGAGTAGTATTTGTAGTTGTCAATCGTTTCCTACCAGAGTTTGCTCATTTATCTGATTTTCATTGTTGAAACGTTTCCTCCATCAAATTGGCAAAAATAATCTTACCCGCTGTCACAAACAATAGAATTTGATTTATGTAAAATATGTAAAAATTTATGTACAAGTCTAAATCCATAGACGTCTCTATGGATTAATTAATTAATTAATTGTTAATTTCGTGTTCTTCAGCCTCTCGAAATACAGCAATGTATGTAAAAAAATGCTGAAATGTTTGTAATTAATTGTCTAGGAAGGCATCTATGTACCTGTTAGGCCTTCCTAGTATATATCTATGTAAAATAAAAATAAAAATAAAATTGAATTGAATATATAAATTAAAAATCATATTCAAATAGTGATGACATACTGGTTAGGATGGTTTTTACCAATTTTGATCAGGAACCAATGAAATAAGATAAATCGGCAAACTCTGATAGGAAACAATTAACTGGGAGTCATAAATATTATATAATAGTTGTTTTACCCGGTTTTTTCAGTATGGCGAATCTAATAAACAGCTTAAACATCTAATAGTAAATATTGATTTGTTTTTTATTAAATTTATTTGAATCGAAAAAAATATATATCGAATCGAAACCATATTAAATCGTCGTCATAGTAACTTTGATTTGTTTTCGATGTTGCCAACCAACATTACATACTTACAAAGTCTCTTTCGAAATTATATATTAGATAAGCTTGACCAGCGGCACTACCGTAATACTTGCGAATAGATTCTTTTCAATGGAGATCAACCCAGAAGATCAAACCCGGAAGCCTCTCGATGGTTAGTATTAAAGCTATGCTGTTGGCTATAATATTCATTTCAGAAAATGAATACTTCACTTGTGTTTCATATATCTTAAGGTTATATATATATAAATATGTCAAGCACGTGTTAAGATTGGAGTGTACATCGACTTAAAATCACGCCACGATTGACTGATTGGGCAGCCCTGAAATTTAGCTGATAGATCATCATACATTTTATGTAAAATATTATATTATGTATGTAAGGTTAAACCGAGTATTTGCTCGCGAGTATGTTACAAGTTTATCACCGGCTTAATGTAAGCTAAATCTGTTGAGTATATTTCTCACGCGCCCAATTATATAAAATAAATAAATAATCAAGTATTAAATATGTAAAATAACGCAAACGAAAAGCTGAACCTATGAGAAATTTACATTCCGAAACACTTAAAAATTTAACACAAAGTTTTCAAGTGGCAAAATTTAATTATACTTGCCTAATTAGATCTTGTTAAAAAGGAATTGTAATATAATTATTGTTGACTTGCAATTACGGATAACGTTTTTCAAGAATGAGATAATGAAATTAATTTTAATTGTTCGACCCGAAGAAGATCGTTGGCGCTGTGCTCTTAGTCCGTAATCGATTGCACTGGTGTTGGTGCCAAGTACCCAATAAAAGGATAACGGATAGTTATTCCGTTAAAGAGTCTATTTAACTTTGAAGTGGAGTCGTTGAGTCGCCGAAACGAGCGAATATCGTTTCTGAACGAAGGACGAGAGGGCCTATAGAAAATCCTCGCCGGTGAATATATTTATTTAGGTGACGGACAGTTTACTCTGCCGGCGGTGGCTCGATTACACGGGATTATCTCGCGTTATATCCCAAGGCTTACCAAAATAAAGAACCTGCTGCGAGGGACAATGCCCAGGGACGGGTACTAGAGGCTAAGGAGAGAGGGGCAGTTTCCGCTCCTTCAGGAAAAATCTTCAAAATAGCTCGCGAAAAAAAGCGTTCAGTCGAAATCTCCACCCCATCCGCATGCCGCAAAAGGACCGAAAAAACGTCCCTTTGTAATGGTGTATCTATACGACGGTGATTTTTAGTGTGGGTTCAGTGCAAAAAGGAGACCATCATGGGGTTTACGTATTAATTTCAAATCGTCCCCTCTTTATCCCCGGAGCGAACGTTGAAGATTACGCGCGAAGCTTTACAATGATTGAAATTTTTGCAATTGTCGTTCTTTTTGGTTCAGGTGAACATTGAATTTTTATAGGGCGATCGACAAATTGAAAAGGTTTCTCGCACAAAGGGTTTTTTTCGCATGGGTTACGTCCCGTATAGATAAATTGTCGCGCGGTAGTCTAAAGCACCCGCAATTTTCAGGGATAAATTTTCGTAATGAGTATCTGAATCGAAATGAGAAAATCTAAAAAAGGCGGGCGAAGTAAAACTTACACCGCAACTAAAAGATCCGACAGCAAAAAGGTTGCACGACACTTTGCGCGAGATGGTCGCAGTTTCCTTGGAAAATGGGTCGAATTTAAAGACACATTATCTCGCTTTAATGGAGTAAAAGTTCAATGGTTCTAGATTTAAATTTCTATTCCATGTTACGTAATATTCCAAACGTGTATATTCGATGTTGAAATATTGAATTTATTTGCATGAATATGTAAGTATGAGGGATTCCATAATTATCGTCATTTTTCAGCACTGGTACGGTACTACCGAAAATAAATCAGATTTGACCAATCCACGTCTTATAAGAAGGAAAAACACTATTCGATAATTAAATATACATATGTATGGACATACACGTTCACACGTACCGGATATGAGAGCATTTTCGATACAAATTGAGCGCAAATGTAGGGAAACTTATACAAGACAAAAGTTCTACTTCCAGTTGTCAGATTTTGTAAAAAAAAATATTACTTAAAATTACTCTAAATATTTATTATACACATTAAATATCATGAAAATAAAAATAATTTAAAAGGTCAAAATAAAATAATAAAATATTCTTTTTAAAAAAATTACTACTTCCGGTTTATGAATTGTAACCAAAACATTAGCAACTCAAAAGTTAGTACATAAATAATAAAAATATAAATTTTCATCTTAAAACGTTCAGGAGTGTGGAAAAAATCTCACTTCCGGTCGATTAAATTTAGTGATTTGTTTTATTTTCATCATAAGGATAATACTTAATTACTTTATTTTTTTTTTGAAGAGCACACATAATTAAGGTGTTGAAAAAAATGGTTGAAGAAAAATTGAAAAAGAGTAAACTGCCACTTTCGGTAAACGAATGCTCACCAAATTTTAAATATAACTCGGTATTTAGCTTAAACTTCTGGATATGAAATTTCAATTCAATAAACCATCGTTGAAAGTGTATTTGCACTTGTAGAAATATAATTTACTAGTTGATTTGTGTTTGAATATTTATTTATTTATTTAAAGTTTGGACCGTTGTAGCATTACAGGAATTCCTAATGCGCCACAATGGTCAAAAATATAACAGAAAAGACAAGAAACAAAATAATAAATTAGACATAACAAAAACAAAACATATATATACACAAACAACTAAAAATAATAATTATTATTATTTTATATCGTTTATCGTCTTGAATGACCAATAACGCAATGAATATGAATGACCAATAACGCAAGTTGGAATAAAATTACAACTGAAAATACCCTTCGACTGTAACATAAACATGTATAAAATAAGATAAAATAAAATTTTAATAAAATATTAATTAATCAATTATTTTTTATTTACGTACATTATCAATTACATAATATAATGTTGAGTCTCTTTATACTATGCGAATTATACAGTGAGTCTCTATATACAGTGAGCGACAAAAATAGGTACGCACAAAGATTTCGGACAAACAGCGCGAAACAAACCTCTCTACCTGCCGTAAACAATGAGACCCCAACCTTTTTTTTTTTTTACACAACTCTATGTACCGTTGGTACAAAGATTTACAAAGCTGATGGTCAATTCCCTATTTAGTTTCGCGTTAACTTTGGTTGCAATAACATCGCATCAGAAAAATGTCGTCCGCGCGCCAAATGTCGACCGATGAAAAAGCGGTAATTTTGGCTCTTACGAAAGAGCGAATCGCGTATCGAGAGATTGCTCGTCGGGTGGGGTCCAGTGAAGGTTCTGTGAGAAAATTCATCAAAAAATACAGTGATACAGGATTATTACCAAGGGCTCCAGGATCTGGAAGGATGTCAAAATTGATGGAACGTGAAAATCGTGTCATAAAACGTGCTGCTCTTCAATATCAATTTATTACTGCTTCTAAAATCAGGAATGAGGTTTACACTTCAACATCCACAGCAGTACATACCCGTATGATCCAAAGGAAGCTGAATAAATTAGGGTTTAGAGCGATAAAATTCGCGAAAAAGCCACTTCTGGCGGTTTCAATGAAGAAAAAGCACTTGAAATGGGCCAAGGACAAGAAGAATTGGATATCAGAGGACTGGTACAGGGTGGTGTTCTCAGATGAATCTAATTGGAATCTTATTGGATCTGATGGGAAGACCACAGTTCGCCGTAGAAGTGGAGGATGTTTTCACGCAAGTTGTGTTTCGCGACCGCGAAGCATTCCCCGTATGTCATGATATGGGGGTGCATTACAGGATATGGAATGGGGGTGCTAGAGTTCGTCCGAGGGTCCATGAATGCCATCCAATACGAAAACACGATACGGGAACGTGTTTTACCCACCATCGAAGCACTCACAGAATCCGTCGCTGAACCAATATTTCAGGACGAATCTTTACCTTGTCATCGAGCTCGTTCTGTAAGTTATCTAACCGTTTTTCTATCTTTAATTTGTTTTTTTATGTGGTAAATATCATCGACTTGTTTTAGATAACCAATTATAATGAAAGTTTGGGAATTAAATCCCTTACCTGGCCCGGGAACAGTCCAGACCTGAACATTATCGAAAATTTATGGGCGATTTTGAAGAGGAAAGTAAGAGCCCGCAATCCAAAAACACTTCAGGAGCTCGTAAACATAATAACGGAGACATGGGAAAAGGATATTTCCACAGATGTTATAAAAAAATTGTTTTATTCTATGCCCAGAAGAATTGAGGCAGTAATGAAAAACAAAGGGGGAATTACTAAATATTAAGCTTTATTTTATTTATATATTATTGTTTTATGTATATATTATTAATAGGAAACATTTAAAAAATTTATACCGTGAAAACCGCTTTAAATTAAATTAAAAACGCCCGAAGAACTGCCAATACTTTTTTCCCAACTTTGTCCATTTCGTAAATAATTCCAATATCTCAATAAATACATCAATATAATTAATTATTTGTCTTGTTTTATTATCTTAATGATCCTAGTCATGATTTCAGAAACTTTTAAATCAAAAATATTGCGTTATAAACGAATAAAATGAAATTTTGCTACTGCGTACCTATTTTTGTCGCTCACTGTACTATCTCAAAAAGAAAGTAAATAAATTTTAACGAGTTCCTAGCTTTGAAGAAATGTGTAAAAGGGAAGTTTTTAGCTTTTAAATATTATATGTATATGTATTAAAATAATTGCTGAGCTGAAAAAATATATTTCCAAAAAAATCAGAAAGTGACGAGGTTACTTATTGCTAACAGTCGATATTTTCGGCATCCTTTATCTTTAATTTTAAATAAATGATACACAGCTGCTTTGAATAGCGGGATTTCATGGCTGTTGGGTGAGGACTCATTCTTCAACCATTGCATATAAACTAGCCCATACAACATTTTCTTCCAAATTCAAAACAATTTAACTTACACAAACTTGAAATGTTTATATATCGGTATTACCGGACGTATATTTTGTACAACCGGTAGTAACGAAGGTCAAATTTTGATTAAAAGCCGGTAAAATCGGTTTCGATAGCACCGGTATTGTAATTTGTAGAGACACGTATTTTGGCCATTTTTCCATAAATGCTCAATATATGCTAAAATTCGGAATACATATATGTATATGCGAATAGATGCTAAAATAACAAACAAAAGTGAAATTTGCATAAAATGTATAAAATTAATATGCAATTTAGAAGGGTCTTCCTATTCCTTTGCCTATTTATTATATGAAGAAATTGAAAGGATAAAACAGAGCTTGCAGTTTACCATAGACTGTGTTTTTCCTGTCGAAACCAAGCAACTGCTTTTGTCTACTACTGTAAACAAAAGAAGACAGTTGGAGCTATGTATCAAAAAGGCTGCTCAAAAAAGCGTGAAAAAATTTATTATTTAAAGTTAAACTCTTCATAAAAATAGATGCTAAATAGAGGCTAAAATTTAACATTTTTGATGTCCTAAAACACTAAAATGCAATATGAAAATGCTAAAATTGACAAAAATAGATGCCCAAAATACGTGTCTCTAGTAATTTGTAATCCCTGTGTATGTTTGTATGGAAGGTATCGGTCTCAATATCAATCAACTTAAAGCAAAACTCGCTGGACAATATCTACAGTTTTTACATTGTTCTCTAGCAATCTGATTTTGATAATATCCGATATCCGAAAAAAAATCTATTTGACATATAATATTATTTAATTGATTTTAAATCGATTTAAAGTATTTATTAAGATTTTTTGCCAAATGTACTGATCCTAATCACCCGTGAGACTTATGTAATATACACATTGAACTTAAATCATTCCATAGATCTGAAATACGCAGCTTAAATATAGATTACCTGTTCATTATTGCAATATAGTCAGTCTGGAAATGAAGAACTGGAGTTGAAGAATAATATTGAGAACAAATGTTTTTCTTACTAAGGGAGATACGTACCATTACTTTGATATAATATGTATATACAAGATTTATGCGTCAAATAACAATGAAAATATCATGATAATGAGATACATTTTCTACCGAATTCAGTAACAATATCATATATACATACATACGTATTTCAAATTAAATTCAGTTGAATCAATTGATGTTTTAGAAAAATATTATTTCGGCTTAGACATTGTATATTATGTATATTTTCATTTAACTCTGCGTAGTCATCCATAACACAAGAGGAGCATGATATTATTATATTTTGTACCTACTCACATACCTTCACTTTGTATATGTAATCTATGTTGCACTCTATATAACGAGAAAGTCACTTTGTATAACACAAACGGTTAATCTTGAAGGTTTTCATTCTCATACATAAGATTAAGTTGTGTAAATACCCTTAAGGCCTGTGCCCTACAAAACAGATGTTCCACATCAGTAAATATACGCGTAATTAGGGATGGATTTTTTTTTTTTGAGAAAACCCTTTTCAGAAAAAAGATTCAACTATAAGAAGAGGGTAGTGAGGAGAAAAAAAAGTCGGTATCATGCTTTTAATTTTGACGCAATTTAAATGACGTTAAATAGTATTTACATATTTTGTATGTATGTATGTTGAAGCATATTCTACAATATTAAAGAATCCTAATTCAGTGTTTTACGCGTCACTGTGTCCGGTTGATATTAGTTAATTTATCATTCACTCAAACCATTCTAAGTCCGAAATGGCACTGACGAAGGATGACAACGGAACAGTTGACCCAAAAAACAACACTGGAGTTGAGAGATGGATAGTCTACAGTTATATCCGGTCCAATCACACCGCGCGTCACAATCAAAATGGAGCATATCGATCATGCGTGTTGAATGCGAATATGTATGCTTATTGCGAAACATATTATTTATTTTAACGTAGAACTTTGACTAATTCATTTATGAGAGTGCATGTTAGTATAAAAAAGTTTATACATATTTATTTATTTATCCATTTATATATTTACCCCGACCATACAGTCCTACGAGAGGAAATTACAGCACCCTGTTGTCACATTGTACTTTCAACTCATGTTTTGTGTATAATCATTATGTGTAATGATACTATTTGGTACTTATGTACAAAAGTTTGATCATAGGTGAGACCTTAGGCAGCCTGTAGTAGCTCATACAGTCCCACGACAAGAAATTAGATCACCCGATTAAACAACGTGTACGTCCATTTGTGACGGTCATAAATAACTCACTATGGGACCTTTTGGGCTCATTTTTAATGTAAGCTCATCCTTACAGGCAACTCTATTCACTGATAAAAAATAGCGGTACATTGTCCTTTAAAATGTCTTCAAAAATAAAATAAAGATTTTAAAAGTCATTTTGCCTCTTGAAAAGGTTTGACTCAACATATTATTGATTTTTCATATTGTGCGATGGAGGGGGGGGGGGGGGAGGGTGTTGACTATTTTTGTATCTAAATAAGGTTGTTTTCAATTTGAGATTTTGAACTTTGGCCCCGCAGGTGTCCGGAAGTTGTCAAGAGTCGGAAGTTGGGGTCGTGCCCAGGGGGGCCCCTGTTTCGAAGAAAGCACCCCCACCAGGGGTTGTGGTGGTGGCCTCCAGCGTCATGTCAGACAATGTGGCCTCTTCCACCCCGTTAGGATCTTCGTCCTGGAAACTTTACGCTTCGGCCACGTGTACAATTTCCGCATCCATCTTGAACCTTTGCCTACAATTATGCAGAACCGTCACGTGGCTGGCGTAAAACGTCAACGGCACGGCGAAACGTTTCATCCAATTTAAATAAGAAACTCAGAGTAAGTAATCATATTTAATTATAAATTGTATACACGTTTCATTTCAATGTCAATAAATATATTTCAAATATTTAAATGTTGTTTAAATTTTGATCAAAGATAATTTATGTACAGATATGTTTGCCGAAAACGTTCAATCACTAATTGGAGCTTTTCTGCTTATTCGAAAACGACTTTGGATTGTTTATTTTGTGAGGTTATTCAAAGTAGCTCTTCCTTAAAATGACTACCTTTGTTCATATTAAATAATTGTAATTGGAATATTGTGAAACCTTTTGAATATTAATATTAATAAACAAAGGTTTTTCTCAAATATGATAAAATCTCCATTTTTTTTTTTATATTTCTAATAAGAATGAATGTGCATACAAAAAAAAAACAAAAAAAGATAATGAAAATATTAAATATTGAAAAGATTAAAAAGATGATCATGATATGTTGAAAGAATAATGAACAATTTTTACAAAGGCAATATTTAAATACAATTAATATTTAAAAATGAAAGTCTACATTTTAGATTTTTCATTACTACATTAAACTAAGTACAAACTCTTCCACACTCATTTTGCAATATTTATTTTGAGCATTAGTTTAATGATTAAAATCAATTTTCTTCAACTTAATCTAACATTAGTACATTCATAAGTCAGTTGAAGCAAAGAATGTATTGATTTCAGCTAAATATTTGATAACAATCAATAACCATTATCTACCTACTGAACCATACAATTTCTCACTCTCCCACCAGAGAGTAATGAGAGGGAGAAAATATATTATATTTCCAGGTAAAACGGAAAGATCACATTACAATAAACAGAACAAATAAACAACATTCAACGTGCATATTTCGTACACGAAGAATCATATAAATGATATAAATATTTCAAAAGAATTCGAATTCATTACTTATTAAACAATTTTTTAACAATGGAGAAAAATTGAGCTTAAAATTAAGATGCTAATTAAATTTTCTTGATATATACAAATATTTATAAAATATACCGTAGTGGTATCACACTACTGCAAGACTAACAAAAAATACACATTGGTGAGAAAAAACATTAATAAACACAAATTGAAAATAATCAAATGTTAGGAATATAAAAAAATGTCAAGACTACAACACAATTCTCACACGAGAGGACACATTTTTAAAATAAGAAAAGGCTGTTGAAAAGTCTTAATGCACAGACACACTAAATCGTACGGTGCGGCCTAGATAGACTCCAGCTGTGAAGGACGTATCTCCATGTCATTATTAATTCGTACGATCTTATTTTTTCGAAGTGTATTCTACATTTCTTCATATATGGAAATCACCGTTATCGATCACTGTCAATACAAGGATAAAATATAACCGAAAACATTCCAGGGGGTGAATTTTGGCCTGGATTACAATTGTATACATCAATCGTGTTACCTTTTTTTTACATGTGCAAGACTTTATAACAAAAACACGTGCCGCATACCACTCTGTCTGCGCAGTTACAATTTAGATATGCTTTAAGGAAAATTTTGAATTTTGGGTGAAATTATAGCATTTTGGCCTGCTTATATTAAATAATATTCGTATATTTTTCCAAACATTTTTCTGCTTAAAATAAAGATAAATATCCAAAGAAGCTTTCTACAATTTAAATATTTAAAATACGCTGGCGACTGAATAAAAAAATGACTTTCTGAAAAGATCGTTTCCGTTATACAAATGACCGTTGTGAGCATAAAACGCTTGGTATGGGAGTTTCTAACGAAACGGCAACCTTGAATTTTCGTTAATCAGTCAAAAACTATCATATTCGATCCAACGTATGTAAGTACAATAGATTGTTAAGCGTTATTTTTTTCTTAATTGTAAAATAATACAGATTGATAATATACACCTGGGTCTGGAGATAAACAAAATCCTATAAATTCGTTGAAAGATTTGATACTCATAATGTCCTACGCTCTAAAGGACTATGAGGAAGTCGACGACTTTATCTACCTAGGTACTTTGATCTCAAGGGAAGGAGGATGCCAACCGGAAATCCGCAGATGTGTAGGAATGGCGAAAACGGCGATGATCAGTCTGGTAAAAATTTGGAAGCAAACTAAAATCTGTCTGGTGCGATCTCTGGTGTTCCTCATTGCATTATATGTAGTCGAGACACGGACCCTGAAAAAGAGAGAAAGGGAAATTCTAGGTTGGAGACCGATGTTGCGCATACCATAGACCGCAAGACGCACGAACATCTCCATCACCAAAGAGCTGGCTGTCTTAGAGAGACTCAGAGAGAATAATTTATTGAAAAAGTTTAATTTGAAATTTGAGGTAATGAGTTGCTGCCGGAAATATGTATACTCATTTATGCCGGGAACCTTACAGTTTAGAATAGTTTATTAATACTAAGATTGCTTTAATGATATCAAGAATAGTTTATCAATGTATGATTGTCCGTAAATGAGTTTATGTATTTACAGAAATGAACTTTTCAATCATCTGATAAATTAAATCAGGTGATAACTAAAAATAAAACTATCACTGTTTGATCTGGGTACATATATTAAGCTTGTATTGGTTAGAAAGTTTGTTTTGGAGGAATAAACAATGAAATTTGAGGTTATGAGTTATGTATACTAATCACTGCTGGAACCACACTATAAAAAATGTGGCCTTGCTTTTTAGTTGGTGGAAAATTTATTGTAAATCATATTAACAATTAGATACAACATAACTTCTTATTGAATACTTATCTCGCAGATTACGCTTAGTGAAGAGATGTACTTTTAGCAGTGAAATGTCAGATCTGACATATTTGGCCAAAAATCAATATATATCGTGTATTACCTTACAAGAAGCTACACGCCAAATTTTAAATTTATATATACATATGAGAGTTAAAACTATAAATATTTATATATTAGAGATAACGAGAACCAATAGAGCAAATTTTATAAAATATAGAGTGAATTATAGGCGTTTAAACAATTAAAATCTGATATGGCCATTTCACGGTGAACAGGTTAGAAGACAGTATAACGCGGTTGACGTTGGCGTTGTAGACGTCAGGCAACTCGACGAGCTCGAAATTTGAAACGCGTTGTATACGATATTTTATCTCCAACGTAATGGCGGACGATACATTAACGCAGCGGTTTCCAAACTTTATGCTACTGCGCCTCCCTAAAAAAAAAATTTTTTTTCCGCGCCTCCCTACCTTTTATTTTTTAATAGATATAATAATATAGACACGTTTTAAATAAAAAACCTTTATTTAAAAAAAATACTGAACACTACAATAGACAGAATAATAAAAAGGTTTTGCTAGGTTTTAACTAGGGTTGCCATACGTCCCGTATATACGGGACATGTCCCGTATTTCACTACTCGGTCCCGTATTACAATTTGCCCCGTTTTCTCCCTGAACTTTTCTTCAAAAACAGACTGTCGATTTCTTTAACACTGCATTGATAAGTGGTCCCAATCATTCAAAAAATTTAATGCTTTCGATTGGATGACTCTCAAGCAAGTTCCTGAATGGGGGGAAATAGAAAGAACCGTTGAATATTTGCAAGTAAGGAACATCGATGTTGGAAACAGTGAGCTTCTTTTCAACCAGTTCGTATATTTAAAAGATTATTTAAATAAAAATAATACCAACGAAAATTGGGAGACAACGCTGAAATTGAGTATGGAAGAGAAATGGCTGAAGTTTTTTAGAGATACCAAGCATATTGAACAGAAGTCATGTTTAATAAAACTATGTGAGTATATATTTGCCATTCCAGCCCACAATGCCAATGTGGAGAGGATATTTTCCCTGATGTCAACACAATGGTCGGACGAAAGAAATAAGCTGGCAGTTGAGACAGTTGAGGCAATTTTGGTTTGCCAGTATAATTTTAAAATGACTTGCGCCCAATTTTATCATCATGTAAAAGAGGAAAACGATTTAATTAAAAAAGTTAAATCATCGTTGAAATACGATTGGTCTAAAAAAGACTAATTTTTTAAAATAAACTATTACCTACCTACTTTTCCATATTTTGTTTATGTAGCACTTAAATGTCCCGTATCAATGCTTGACAGTTATGGCAACCCTAGCTATAACATAAATTTATACGAACGCGTATATTTATTATTTTTATATTAAATTACTAATTAAACTACATCTAACACATCAAAATTTAATGCGACTGATTTTGTTGTTTATCAAATCTTGGGGGCAATATGGAGAGTGCCACTCGTAACTCCTTTTCAACTATTAAACTGGTTTGATATTTGGTTTTCATTGCAGCTAGTGCCGAAAAGCCCGTTTCGCATAAATAAGACGTTACAAACGGTAGAAGTACTTACATTTCTTTGCAATACAATGATTCATACTTTCCACTAAGATTCATCCAAAATTTTATTATGGTTTCATTTTGAAACTTTTGTTTTAGTGAGCTATCGCATGATAGCTCACTAAAACAAAAGACAAACAAACAAAAACAATTTTTCTTTTTCGGTGATTGTCAGCTCGAATTCGTCTTCTTCATTGTAGTTAAATGGATTCTGTATCCACAAAAACTTTGAGAAATCAAGGTCTTTGAAATAATTGGAAAAATGCAGCACTAAACCATCCAAGTGGTCGATAAAAAGATTTTTACTTGCGTCAATATTGGCTGTGGCCCAGAAATCTTTGGAAAGTGAAAACATATCCAACTCATTCTTTTGTAAATTTGATTTCCATAACTTCAACTTTTTAATGAAAGCTTTTACTTTGTCTTTTTGAACAAGTGGATGTATTTGTGATCCCTGCATTGATTTATTTAAACCGCACAATTTTCCAAAAATTTCAACCAAATAGGCAAGTTTAACAAAAAAATTATCGTTCGTCCACAAATGTGCCTCTTCGTGTTGGTTTTCTTTGAGAAAGGTTGCTATTTCTTCTTTGAGTTCAAACACCCTTTGAATCAATTTTGCACGGGGTAGCCAGTGAATTTCACAATAATACAAAAGTGAGGTATAATTAGCTTCCATAGGACATTGCTCTCAAAGGACTATTCTTAATGTAGTTTATAATTTTTATAACTTTTGTAAAAATGCTGTTCAGTTCCTCGCTCATATTTTTTGACACTAGAGCTGCTCTGTGAAGCTTACAGCTTCACAGAGCAGCAGTCCAGATAGCATGTGGTGCATTATTTTTGACCAATGCTTGAAGACCTGCTTTGTGGACATTGAGTGAGCTCCGTCGGTACACAGCCCAACGCAATTATTCCACTTTATGTCGTTTTCTTCAAAAAACACTGTCTATTATATTAAAAATTTCAATAGATGTGCTCTTCCCAAGAATGGGTTTGCAAAATAATATATCTTTTAATATATTATTATCCGCGACATATCGAACAAATGCAATTAAATGGGCATCTTTAGATAAAACAGAGCGTTTGCAAAGGCGCAATTTTTTTAATCTTCCTCTCCGGATAATTTTTTATAGGAATTAAATGTATGTATATACATATATAAAAATGAAAGAAAAATAAAAATAAACATTCATACATTGAATTTTTACTGTTAAGCTACGATATGAAGTTTTATTTATTTGTTGATATTATGATATGAAAATTATTTTTTATTAAAAAGTTTTGGCGCCTCCCCTGGCAATAGTCCGCGCCTCCCCAGGGAGGCGCGCCTCCCAGTTTGGAAACCGCTGCATTAACGTATATTGATGACCAAAATGAGCAATATGGCAAAGTATGAAAACGATCCGATAAGAGATATAAAAAATTACTTCTTAAACGAAAACCATGTGGACTGTATGAGATGTATGTAAAATTAATTGTAAAAAATTGAAACTATTAAAAAAAGATATATGATAAAAGTAATTTTTACCACTGATCAAGTTTTTAGCCCGTGAGTACAATTGGGCGGTAGAAAGCCGCCTCTGGATAGCGTTTCGGTCTGACACAAGATTCCGATGTAATTTTGATGAGTTCGTCAATGATTAAACTCCTCTAGCTTCATGACAGAGATATACGTTATCTTCAATCTTAGTTAGCTTCCGTGTGTTGGTAAAATATCAAAGCAATCTAAAGAGTGAAAGTGGTTCAACATCAGTAGATAAATTTTTGACGGGCAGAAGTTTCATGGAACTAACTCACTTTTTTCGAAATGATTGTAGATGTTGTGGATGGAGGAATATGAATCATGTCACATTACATTGTTCAAAACCGATGATGTTTAGAAGCTTTTATTTTTTTTACATACTTCCTTTACGTTTCACATGGCTTTCGTGTCAGTGGTCATTTTTATCTCTTATCCGATCGTTTTCATACTTTGCCATATTGCTCATTTTGGTCATCAATACACGTTAATGTATCGTCTGCCATTACGTTGGAGATAAAATATCGTATACAACGCGTTTTCAACACGCGGAAAGTAAATCTCCCTGACGTTTAATAAGCGTTCGTCCCGTAACTTCCAACCTGTTCGCCTTGATATGGCGATATAAGATTTTAATTGTTTAAACGCCTATAATTCACTCTATATTTTATGAAATTTGCTCTATTGGTTCTAGTTATCTCTAATATATAAATATTTATAGTTTTAACTCTCATATGTATATATAAATTTCAAATTTGGCGTGTAGCTTCTTGTAAGGTAATACACGATATATATTGATTTTTGGCCAAATATGTCAGATCTGACATTTCACTGTATATCTCTTCAGTGAGTTTTATCTGCGAGATAAGTAGATAAAAAGTTAGATAAGAAGTTATGTTGTATCTAATTGTTAATATGATTTACAATAAGCTTACATACATTTAGTTTTTTACAATAAGCTTATTTACTTAACGTTCCTTTACTTCGGCGCAATTTCTTCACCGGATCAAACGTGGGAAATCCGAAATTCGTACTTTTTTTTGCTCCGGTCTACTATACATATATTACTCACTCTTGCAAATCACATTTTCAATAAGTCAACCGAGTGTGAAAAAATATTTCAGCGATAAAAGCTAAAAGAGTTTTCGGATAATGACGTCATTTGCGTATCTGTTGTTGAGGGAAGTGAGGTGGTCCTACATGGGGGGTTGAGGATCGACCGCAAGAAAGATGGATGACCCGCTGCCAAAGGGACTGTACCCGCGTCCTAAAAATGCGTGAGTCCTTATTCGCATATGGTGGCTAATAGAAAAGCAAACATGTCCTTTGTGAGGAGAGAACCAGCAGGACGTGCGGCCGGCAAGTGTCAATCGGGGTGGCACAAGGACGCCTCTATTTGCGGTCGGCACTTCACAGAAACCGTGATTTATTCGCGTTGGGACACCCCGTACTACTACTACTACTACCCCTTCTATAGTATTACGTACCCGATGGCCCAGTGTGCTCGATCGTTATCCCGGGCTACCGGGTATTTGCCATAAGATTTAATATTGCTGATATTGCACACTCTACACCCTGGCGATAACTCAATTTTCACGAAACCGAGGAACTGGTGATATACATACATATGTGAGTATGCTCATATATATTTACTCTAAAACTGCATGCTTCTGATTTTGATATATTAACTACACTTTTCGACAAATGACGACTTTTTTTTTGGTTCAGAGACGAGATATAATTTTCCTTATAGATCTATGCCCAGTAAATACGAATCTGGTAATAAAATAATTGATTGGCTTGAGATTCGGAGATATGTGTTTTTTAAATCGCACGATTTTTGTATATCTTGGTGTTGTTCGGTCGATGTCTCAAAACCTGTCAATTTCCTGTTCAAAATGAATATTGGAATCTATAGTCAGGTATTTTATCTTTCATTTGTAGTACTTTTTAGCTTTTATATCTCTCTAAGTAGTCGTCCAGTTTAAATCAAATGTCAAATGTACGTATTTTCACTTGGGATATTTTCCTACTGTTAATACTATTTTATATTGAGTATTTTCTATTGAAACATGTTTATTGGGATAGTGTTCTGGCTACATAATTTTTTGTTTTTGTTTAAAAGGGTTAATTGGAAGTGTGCTGAATTTTAAATTGGTAAAATTGCGAGCTAAAATCTCGTACTATTATTTACTCGTATTTACACGAATCTGAATTGAATTAATAGGGATAATATATTAAATTGTCTTTATATGAGAATTAAATAAAATTCCACTTAGAAAAAACATTTCTTGACTATTCTTCAAAAATTCTATTGATAACTGGCTTAACTCGATAAAATAAACGAATTTTTGTTATTAATCCACAAAAAGAACCATTTTTCGTATCAAACAGTGCTATTAGCATCAAAGAAATTTGATCGAAATATACTATACCAAATACATTTTAGCGATTTGAATAACTGAGTTTGTTCTTGTTCTCATATTTTATCAGAGCACATTGTTATCTTTCCGAAATCACGTCCCATTATTTTGGCTATATAAAGTAAAAAAGTTATGTATTTATTTTAAATTTAGTTAAAAATCAATTCCTTCCCAGAACCACACATTGATTATAGAATATATTGTGAATGATTGTCATTTTTAAATTAAATCAACTTGATTTATGTAAAACATTGTTGTAAGGCTTAGAGCAATGTTCTAAAGCTGTGTCTAAGCAATTAGGTAAGGTGAAGTTTATATCACATTTTCAAGGATGCAATATGTAGTCACAACTTTGCTAACTTTTTAAGTGATCTTACAACTTGAGAGGGTTGTCAAATTATTGAAATTTTCTCAATAATTATGCGTGTGCTTATTGCTTATGTTAAGATTTAGATGATTATAAAATTCAAATTGAACATCACCTGTCAAACTTTAATTTCATGGTAGTTAATGCGACGTTCCATACAAATTGGCACCAGCAAAAGTCCAATTTAAAGTCACCATTAAAATTACTACCTATTAAAATCATTTTCCGTTTGCATTCCCCATTGTTACTATTCCCGAAATTTGCAAACCACTGAAAACAACAAAAAACAACCCAAAATGAAAATCGTTCCCCAAGCTTGAAATCTTGAAACTTATAAATATTTAAAATTTTATTATTTTACTCTAAATTCAACTGAATGTTTTTATACTGTACAATATGTATATATTTTATAAAAATTTGGTCCCAAAACAACATATTTTTATACTAATTTGCATACTTTATAATTTTGTTGAGAGAGTAAGCAAACTTTTACTTTGCCTCACATTTTAATTTAAAATGTACTTATCGTCATCTCAGTGCGGAAAATATCACAAATCTATCAACATTTAAGAATAAACAATAATTTCATGACAAATCTCAGCAAAAAATTGGCTGCGAAAGTTTAAAATTTTCGTTTTACATTTTATATATTTCAAAAGTAAATTTTAAGCGAACGTTGATGTAATTCTCGAATTAACATACGTACGTACATAAAAATATAATGCTTAATTTAGCAGTCAAAACAGAATTTCATACACGTAAATACACTTATATTCGTCGGACGGATTATATGCGATTTACATATATTTTTTGTTGAAATAAAACAAAATAAACCTCTTTCCACCCGCGGCAACATTGGAGATTTTTGTAAAAGAATGATATGGGACATAAATTACATTTTTTTTTATTCGCTTTAACGATTTTTTGTCGAGTACCTAAAACACGGATCGAGAGCCAGAGAGAAAGAAAATCCTATTTTTTTTTCAACGAGCAAAAAATGTGTTCATTTATAAATGCGAAATAATAATATGACATCAATATTGATATTGTAACAGTCGATACACGTTTATGCTTAAAAGGCATTGTTGTCGAGAATTCGCACACCGGTGACGGAAAGCACCGGATATGAAAGGCACCTTATCTAAGAAACCGGATATGTTTTCTACATACATATATGTCCATACATAAAAACATTAATTTATCCTACCGTGTCTACACGAAATTCTAAGAAAATATTGAAATTTTGGCAAATATTATACAAACATACAGGTAGCCTAATGCCATAATTTATATAAGAATATAACGAAACTGTATGGATAAACGTATCATATTATAATTTATTGAACGTTGGTGTCATATGCAATCGTTCATTGGCAAAACAGTTCGCGTGGTGACAATTTGTATCTATGAATTTCACATGTATACATATGTTTTATGTACATACATACATTACATTTAAATTGATGATCGGAACGATATCATGTCACAGACAAAATTGCAAAATAATTTGATATTGCGATTTAAATGTACACAGAATGTAACAATAGAATTAACATAACATACTTTATAATATAGGTAGAATGTCACTACTCATTTGTATACAGGTATGTATGTAAATTTCAGGCTTTGATTCAAATTTGGCGATTTTATATTGAAAATTGTTGAATTGCATAACGAAAAGCGAAGCTTTGCGGAATTTTTCTAAGTTAGAATGTCTTGAGATATTCTACCAAATTTAGTGATTTTGGTAGAATATCTCAATAATTTTTATATTCAATTTTATGATACATATAGAATATAGATATCTTTATGTATACATGATATCATCATCATCATCACTTACAGCAACTCACCATCCACTGCTGGATGAAGGCTTCCACACGTGTCTGTTTTACGCAACTTTCGTCCATCTCACCCCACACATTTTCCTAATTAAGTCTACCCATCTTTCCTGCGATCTTCCTTTTACCCTTTTGCATTCTCTCGAGTATCATTCTAGCATTTATTTTGTCTACCTTTCATCCATTCTTCTAGCCACATGGCCCGACCATTGCCGTTTCAATTTCTTTACTCTATCTACTATCTCTACTACCCTCGTCATACTTCTCACTCGTATATTCCGTTTCCTTTCTTTCGTCGTTATGCCAAGCTTACAGTGTTCCGTACTTATTTGAGGGCATTGGACTCATGATATATAAAATATAAAGTAGTATAAATGATATATAAAATATAAAGGTAAGTCAGTTTCATATTGAATGAAAAACTCTGCTCAATTAGTAATTGAATCGTAATTTGATAAAAATTATCGGAATGAATATAGAATTAAAAATTGACATTTTAAGTGGGCTAAACAGAATTTGAATGTCATCTCTGGTGACACAACTGAAATTGATACCGTCTACGAATAATTAAATTGAATATCTGTTAAATTCAAAGCACAAAACAAAAAAATGTCAGTCCAAGGTTTTAGAACGAGATGGCAAATATTCTCAAAAGAATGTTCGTCATAGAATGAAACGCTCCGATTTCACCAGCCTGCTTACACAACGTCGAAATGCGAACACGCCGAAAATAAATATTTAAATGATCGCACGAAATTGCGATATTCAACATTTATTAAAAGTTTGAATGCCAGCTTTCATGCTTTGTGGAAAAGCCTGTAGAAATTGCGAAAATATCACCTCCATTAAAAATCTTTTCCAACCCACCCCCTCCATCGACCTTCATCCTTCTGAAACGACACTTCTTTATCTTATCGTTTTTCCACGTACCCCCACGTAAGTGGGTTTTGGCAGTCAGTAGTGGTGTATTTCGTTTTTTTTTCGCATCGCCACCAACCCCCGTTACCTTTCAGCACGTTGTATAAAATTTCGCAAATTTCCCTATAATTCACGAAGGCGCAGATGTTGGCGGGGAATAATTGCGTATTTACAATCCAACGTTTATATATGTATGTATATATTTTTCTCCTTTATCTCCGGCTACTATGGGGGGCTTGAACCCTTTTCATGGTGGCCGAGAGGTGAAATTTGTGTCTTTCAGGTAAAAGCAGATGCGTCTCCTTAGCTTAGCTGAAAATTATGACCGTCGTACTCTAACCAGAGACCGTCTATGTCCTGGGGTCAAATTAAATTTTCACAGCCTTATTTTTGTATACCTAACGTATACATTATTTCATAAACATGCGTATATACATATGTATGCATGCACAGTGAAATAGAACACCAAAGGCCTCATTAGCCGTTTCAAACTAACAAAGTAGTACGTATAATTAAATGAACAATAAATTTTGCACATATTATTAAATAGCTTCTATTTATTAGAAAATAACCATAAATTTCAGATAAATACTTGCCTTGCTGTGGTAAAAAATCCGCTGGCAACTGTGCTGGACGCCAAGCGTCCAGTTAAAAATTTATTTTATTTTACATAGATATACATATACCAGAAAGGCTTGACAGGAAGACCCCAATGCGCCTTCCTGGACAATAAACTACAAACAATGCAGAATTTTTATTACATAAATCACTACATATTTCGAGAAGCTGAAGAACACGAAATTAAAGATTAATTAAATTAATTAAATAATTAATCCATTGAGACATCTATGGATTTTAGACTTGTACAAATTGTACATACATAATACAGAAGATTTGTGACAACAGGTAGGATTAGATTGTTTTGCCAATTTTAAGAAACCGTTTCAACAATGATCAGATAAAATTGGCAAATTCTAAGAAACGATCGACTTGGACTCACAAACACCCAAGTCTGACCAGCAGTATAGCGGGCTTGAACCCAATAATCACAATAAACATACACGCTACCATTGAGCCGTACTGCTGGCTTAAATGTGGTTTAAATGCAAAATTTGGGAGGTTGATCTTTGTAACTAGTTATAAAAATCATTTTATCGTGTAAATTTAAAATAGTTGCAACAAATTAAAATAATACAGGCTAAATTTTAGCGCGGCGTGAACTTAATATCCCCTCTCGCATCTGTGAGACGTGTACAACGGGCATCCCGAGAAAATAATTATTACTGTTTTTATTGATCAATGTTTTTATTTCATAATGACATCATTCGAATTGTAGAGGTTTTGATGAAGAATACATAAAATATGAAGAGCCTGCATTCAGTATATTTGGAGAAATAAAATTAAATACAAGTTCTGGTCACTCGTTATCCATCACAGTGCGGCAAGTGTTAATAATAACACATCGTTGAACATAGAAGGAATAACGTTCAAATCAAGAAACATATAGTGCTATAGTTTTTTTTATCGAATTATTAACATTTATATTAGCAGAATAATTTTCAATGTGTACAAATAATATAATATTTTAAATTGAACCAAATATAATATATATGTACATAGGTAAATAAACATCAATGCATATAAGAAGTACTGATCCAAACGATTCTTCGGAATCATTATTTGATGATACTATATATATATATATATATATATATATATATATATATATATATATATATATATATATATATATATATATATATATATATATATATATATATATATATATATATATATATATATATATATATATATATATATATATATATATATATATATATATATATATATATATATATATATATATATATATATATATATACATATAATGCAACAGAACAGACACGAAAAGTAATTTAATATGACAAAAAAAAGTGTGATTACTTTTAGGTTTATCGAAATAGGTAATTTTTAAAGCAAAAACCTTCAATTTCTATATTTCATTAGTCTTTTTGTGCTTCTTCTAAGCTCAAAATTTTATTCCGTCGCACACATAATAAGCATAGAAAAAATTGGTGTCTAGCCAAGAAAGTCTTATGATTCGCGCCTAATGTTATTATACATTTAAGGCTCTTAAATACCATAATAATTTTATGTTCGAATTAAGTCCCTTTATCGAGCCATCTATTATATTTTAATGGTTTTGGAAAAGCCACACTAAATTACGCCTTGCCCTATAGTAGTATTACATAATACGTAGTAAGATAAATTTTTGAAGCAAATTCATATTGATTTTCAGTTTCCAAAAAAAATTTGTAATTATTTATTCTCACATAAAAATGCTTTAATTTTATTATAATTTCATTAAATACAATTTATCCAGATATCCATAGATGTCTCAATGGATTAATTATTTAATTAATTGTTAACTTCGAGTTCTTCAGCCTCTCGAAATACAATGATTTATGTAATAAAAATGCTGCAATGTTTGTAATTAATTGTCTAGGAAGCCGCATTGGGGTCTACCTGTCAAGCCTTCCCAGTATATATCTATGTAGAAAATAATAAAATAATATGTATAGGCATTGTCACGTTCCACTTAAAGATTAAATAATTTTTCTTTTTTTTTTAAATACTTGGTTAACTACCCAATATTTCTTTATTATTATTAAAACGTTACATTTATATACTTGGTAGAGTTTAATTATGAAACGGAGAATTTAAATGAGATACGTAGAACTGTTTCACTTTAACTTTGCTTCACTATTTAAGTTTGTTCTGCTGCTATGTGTTGACTGCTACTCTCGGAGTCTCGATAGTGATGACACTCTCTCAGAGTCTTGATGGTGATGAATAACTTAAATTCTAACAGTAATGAGTTTATATACTCTTCTTTAAAACAATGAACTGTTGAAGACAGGTGTCGTACAATTTTGGTCAGTCAGTGTTTAAGGTGTGCTATAAATCAATGGTGTTACTAATTAAATTAGGTATGCCACAAATCAATGTAGCTACTCATTAAATTAGGTGTGCCACAAATCAATGGTGTGTCTTATCCCCACTGGTTAGTTGAATACATTGACAGGCGAAGTACACAACAGTACATATGTACATACATAAACACAGAAGGACGAGAATTATAAAAAAAAACTCTTAAAAGAGTCTATTTACAGTATAAATGAAAATACCATGATATATTATAGTATACCAAATTTGGTAGATGTTCATTATTAATTTTGCATAGTGGACATATGTATGTATATACATATGTATTTTAAAGGACAATAAAGTCGAACAATAAAGCCCTCTACATGAGGCCACCAACCCCCCCCCCCCATAACGAATAAAATTACGATAAGACAACAATGCCAAATATCGGTCATAGCCAGTCGATAAAATCCATTGTATAAACCATACCCGTAGTAAAAGAGTCGATCAATTCAGTCAGTTCATTCGAGCACTGAGCATCAAAAAATCACGTTTTTTAGTTGCCGAGCAGAGACTTATCAATCTTGGTTAAGTTTGACTCGCTGAACTCAAATATGACAATGATTTTTTTGGTTTCTTCTTATTTATGAAATATATCTGTTCAAATAAATGCCAAAAGTGGGTATTGGTGTGTCTTATCCGTACTGGCTAGTCGACTACGTTGATAAGCGAGGTACATCTATATATATAAAAATGAATGTTTGTTTGTCTGTCTATCTGTCTGTCTGTCTGTCTTGAATAGGCTCCTAAACCAAAGAACCGATTGCGATGGAACTTTCAGGATTTGTTGTATGCATGTCCGGAAAGATTACTGTGAAAAAACCTCATTATAATAATATTCGTAATTACCTTTTTATCGACGCGAAATTATGAAGCGCCAGTGTGTAGTTAAGGAATAATGTCAACCTGACATTACGTACCACTCATAACAATCCTACATATGTATGTAAATAAATCAATGTTTTTCTGTCTGTCACGTATGCGTTCCTATACTTAACTATAATTTAATTTGATTAAATTAAATTATTAAAACTGAAACATTCACTTATCGAAACGCATCGAGAAACGAGAACGGGAACGGGAACTGCATGCGTTATTGTACGATGGAACGATGGAACGTTCAGGATTTATTGTATGCATGTCCGGGAAGCTTACTGTGAAAAAAAATCGGCCAAAAACAGGAACGGAAACGGAATAACGTGTATTGATGACCAAAATGAGCAATATGGCAAAGTATGAAAACGATCGGATATGAGATAAAAATGACCACTGAAACGAAAGCCATGTGAAACGTAAAGGAGGTATGTAAAAAACGGGAATGAGTGGCATTGCAACGCAATAATTTCAAATGTTTTAGCGTCGCGACATGCGTTATTAGGGTAAAATAAACAAATAATTGAATAATTTCAAATGTGTAGCTCGCTGCCTGAGTTTTTCCGACAAATGGGAACGGGAACGAGAACGGGAATGGCAACGGGAACGGGAATTGCATGCGTTATTGTGTCATTGCAACGCATACTGGGTTCAGCTAGTAACAGTATTAAAATATGCATATGCCAAATTAGTTAATTTGATAAGTTCACGTTTATAAATGCTCTATTTTAAATTTCACTAGAAATAAGTCAATTATTACCAATCACTATCAATTAAATCATTCAATCCTTAACACGTCGTCTTCTATTAACGATCTTGGTGTAATACTCAATAGTAAACTAGATTTCTCTGAAAATATTTCTTTTATTACCAACAAAGCATTTAAATCTCTTGGATTCCTAATCCGCTCAACAAAACCCTTTAATGATCCTTATGTACTAAAATTACTTTATTTTTCCTTTGTAAGGTCTCACCTTGAATTTGCCTCAATTATCTGGTCACCTTTTTATTTATCCCATATTAATTGTATTGAGAAAGTTCAACTTAAATTTATTAAATCCTTACGCTACCTTTTTCCTACCTTTACCCATTCTACTGTTTCCGACATTTTAAAAATCATTTCTTTTAACAATCTTTCTGACAGGCGACGATATACTGATGCTTTATTCTTCTTTAAGCTCATAAATGGTTTCCTTGATTGTTCTGATTTACTGAATAAGGTTAATTTCAGAATTCCAGTTCGGTACTCTAGACGCGTTGCACTCTTTTCACTTGATCCTTTCAATACTAATTCCCAAAAATATTCTTATCTGCAGCGCGTTTATCGTATGTTTAACGGAGAGCTGAACGAGGTTGATCTATTTGGTATTTCCCTACATCAATTCAGGTCTAACATCAAGAGAATCTTGACCGATTGATTCATTTCTTCTCCTATTCTATTTTATAACCTTTTTCCAATATTTTTATACTTTAGTTTAGTTATTTATTTTATTTATTTATTTATTTAAGTTTGGACCGTTGTAGCATTACAGGAATTCCTAATGCGCCACAATGGTCAAAAATATAACAGAAAAGACAGAAAAATATAACAGTTATGTAATGTGCTATTTAATCATATTATAGCTTTCATTCTTTTCCTTTTCATTTGTTTATTTTGTATTTACCTTTTTCATTTGTTTTATATTTGTAAATTTCAATTTCTTCTTATATTCTATTTTATAACCTTTTTCCAATATTTAAATACTATAGTTTAATTATGCAATGTTCTACATATTTTGTTATGTATATGCCTTTATTCTTTTCTTTTTCATTTGTTTTCCTTATATTTATCTTTTTCATTTTTTTTTTATAATTTTTGTAAAAATCTGTTATTGGACTCGGATGTTACATATATTATATATTTACTATTTGTTTTTTTATACATATCTATGTACATCCTGTTGTCTGTTGATTTTTCAATAAATAAAATAAAATAAAAAATAAAATAAAATAAAATCCACTTCTCCAAACACTAAAGGTTTCTCCGCATCGTCTTATACAGCACACATGGCACGGTTATGGCGATATGTTTTATGTAATTTCCCCAACTCAGGTTGGCGTCAGCGAAACTCGTTAGTGGGAGATTTATCCGGGTAGATGGATGAATTGGAGCACTCGATTTCACTGGCCCAAATGCGTCACTTAGATTTAATGGTTCGCGGGTTCGAGGCGTCGATCGGTCCTGATAAAGGGGGCCGTCATCAATACCGCAACGTCCATAAATAAGGACCTGCCACTTTCGAATGTCTTGCATCGGATACGATTCACTTCAAAATCCACTAGAAATCTCCCAACATATACATATATGTACGTCAAAGTTCTCCGGAGGCATGTCGGAATACATTAATGAATAAAAGTCGAATGAACAATAGCGGTCGGTTGTTGTGAGAGCTTTCCGTATTTAGCTACATAGTTTTCCTTCAGAATAAAATGAGCATGTTTCCGAACGAAGCGAACCGCAAGAACCACTTGATTGTTGTGTTTGAACAATGATAATACCTCGCGTATAGCTTTCATTATGTGATTCGTACTGTAAGTGTAGCTTCGCATGGTGAATGGTTCGATATTGATTCGGCTTGAACGTTTTGTTCGCACTTCCATTCCAAGTTTCCATTCCATTCGATTCACTTCAAATAATGACATTTTGAACATTCTAAAAGGCTATTTCTAACTCCTATACGTAGGACATATATTGATATGCTAATTTCAGTAGGGTCACCACATTCAGATCATTAGAAAAGCGGGCAATGTCCATTTATGTACAATGAGGGTGAAAGAGAAAATTTTGACACTTGGCCGACGGATATTTGACGGAATGGCATTAGGCACTTGGCACTAGATTTGACAGATATTTGGTACAAATATTGATATGCTCATTTAATTTCCGAATAATATATCTGTTTTGAGCTAGTTTTGAATAAAATCGATTCTAATTAATCATTTGTATTGATATATCTACATATATACATCTATAAAAATTAATGTTTGTCTGTCATGTATGTGTTTCTATAACATTCAACCAATTTAGATGAAACTTACATGAGTTATTGTATGCATGTCCGCGATGGTTTCTGTAAAAAAATCGCTCAAAAACGGGAACAAGAACAGGAATTGTATGCGTTATTGTGGCAATCATTCAACCGATTGCTATGAAACTTACATGAGTTATTATGTGTATGCCCGCGATAGTTTTTGTAAAAAATCGCCCAAAAACGGGAACGGGAACGGGAGGTGCATGCGTTATAGTGACATTGCAACACATACCGGGTTCGGCTACTATAAAAAATAAAAGTTTGCATTTTTTTTTGAAAATCAATCAAAGTACAAATTTTTTTGAACATAATATTTGTATATAATAAATAGTAGATGATAAAAACGATGTTTAATGCAATTCATGGGCTGGTGGCGCCTTATAAAAGTATGTATGCGTCATTATTGAATTTTGTTTTATTTTTATTTTCATACCATTTTCAACAAAGCAATTACATTATAATTAAAATAACAATCTGCAACGATATTTTCTTTTTAATTTATCATTCATAGCAATTCGCCGTCCACTGCTGATTAGAAATAAATTATAAATTTCAATACACAAAAAGTCTATTCAGCCAAATGTCCGTCGGCCTAATGTCTGTTCCACGCAAATCGGAAATTAAGCCAACGGATGTTTGACTATACGGACATTAGACCGATGGATTTTTGGCAGAATAGACATTTGTCCGAATTGGGCCGATAAGCGTTTGGCCGAACGGATATTTGGTCGCCAATGTACCAGAATTAAAACAGATACATTATTCAATTCGAGCTTATTTAAATTTGATATTTTTGATAAATTTAAACAATGTCCAATTAAAAATGCCCGTCGGCACAATTTACGTTCGACCAAGCGTCCGTCGGTCTAGTGTTCATCGGCCAAGTGTACATTTGGCCAATAGTCCGTCAACTGTTTGTTCGGCCAAAATTCCGTCGGTCTAATGTCCGTCAGCCAAGTGTCCATTTGGCTGTTACTTTTCTACTGCATCTAAATACATGTATACAAAGTATTGATGGATGGCATTTTATACCAGGAAGGCCTTACAGGTAAACCCCAATGCATATTCCTGGCCAATTACAAACAATGCATCATTTTTATTACACAAGTCGCTGAATTTCGAGACACCGAAAACTCGCAAATCAACGAGACATCTATGAATTGTACATAAATTCTATTGTACATTAATCATACTCAAACAGTGGTGACATAGTAGGTAGGAAGGTTATTAGCCAATTTTAATCGGGAACAATGAAATCAGAGAATATGGGCAAACTCCGATAGGAAACGATCGATCACAAATATCTGAATAGATTAGACCTATTAGACTAAATAGGTCTGACTAGCAGCTCTACAGATTTTCAATCGAGAGCAGCTCATGGGATCGAACCCGGCGCCTCTCGGTGTTAGGCAGAACCTTAACGACCGAGCTATGCTGCTGGCTATTTGTACTCAGTATTGATTTTATCATCAAAATGTGTGAACGCAATTAATACTATTTTAAACTTCGTATTGTAAAATGCTAGTCCTTACATTTTATTTTATTACAAGCTTTTTATTTTAATGTACATATGATTTTATTTGAAGCATATCGTATTTAACTTCGTTAAATTATCACCAATCAAATTGTTCAGCCGTGAAATCTTTCGAATGTCTAATTAAATTTTTAAGTCGATTGTGCATCCTTTTACAGTGAGCGAAATTCATTGAAATTTAGTTGAAAATCGGAGTTGGTACTAAGACCGAAGATTTACTGAAAAATTTTGCGCAGTTAGTTCGAATAAATGACTTCGAACTTCCCTAATTGGTGAGCACCCAAAGGAACTGTAACGTAGCGCTGGAATATAAATTTCATTTACTCGTCGTTACGTTAAAAGATATATAATATTTTAAGATACGAAATATTTCCGCATAATTATAGTCATCAAAGGTTACTTTGTCGTAAGAGAAAATGTTCATACGTCGAGGGGATGAAACTCTAAGTAAATTCCAAAGTTATTATTATCAAAATTGAAACAGAATACTGTCGTTGACGAGTCACACACATGTCGCCCATTTCACTGTAAGTAATATGTTGAATTTAATTTCAAAATTTAAATTGACGGATAGAGACAAGCGTGGGATTGCATTGGGAAATGTTCGATAGAGAGAATATGTTCGAACAACGACATTTACGGCATACAATATCTGACTACGTGACCCGTGTTTGTTGTTTTTTTTTTTATATGTTTATATATTTTTATTTTTTTTCGTCTGCGAACAAATCCAATTTCAGTTTATTGGCTGAGGTAATGGAAAGGTCTGGTAACCAGTGACTTCAGTTCTGAGGGTGAAAATGCGATACCCACACTTACCCCACACGTATGTGTGGACCTGCTTTATTTCATCAGTCCAGCTTTTATGAGAACATAGCCCATTTCCTGCTTTGGAGCGTCGTGCATTCTGCAGAAGTGATTCGCTATAGAACTATCGTGTACATATACATATATCTATCATACACGTGTATAGCCTTATAGTTGCGTTTATGTTTAGCACTGAGAGGTTACCGGGTTCGATCCCGTGCTAATCTTTAATACTGCGGGTCAGACTTGGATATTTGTGACTCCAAGTCGATCGTTTCTTATCAGAGTTTGCCAATTTATCCGACGTCATTGTTGAAACGGTTCCTCCATCAAATTGGCAAAAATCATCCTACCCGCTATGTCACAAATATCTGAATTTGTGTAAAAATTTAGGTACAAGTCTAAATCCATAGATGTCTCTATCGATTAATTCATTTATTAGTTAATTGTTAATTTCGTGTTCTTCTCTGCCTCTCAAAATACAGCAATTTATGTAATAAAAATGCTGCAATGTTTTAAATTCATTATCGAGGAAGACACGTTAGGGTCGACCTGTTAGGCCTTCTTTGTATATATCTATGTAAAATAAAATATATATGATACAGGAGATAAATTAATAATGGAAGATTGGAATTTATATTTAATAATAGTTTAATACCAAATTGGTTACGGTTAAGTACGATAAACAATCAGATTAATCTTTTTTCTATATACATTATCTAATAACGTGTTTGCCAATAATATATTTATGTGTGTACGTTATGAGATTTAAATGGTTATGAGCAGTCATCTCATTAGAATAGTATATTTTTTTATTTTTAAATGCTTTTTATTATTACGAAATTATGTTCACAATACATATTATATCTACTTTAATAGCTACTGATCTACTACTCATTTTCTATTTTACAATTTTAATTTAATTTTGATAGTAATCATAGTATTATATTATTCTTATGTTAATGTACAGCATAATAGGAAAAAAAGCTCAAAAGTCTATTTACAATTCTGCTCGTAATACATATAATACATAATATTATAAATAAATAATAATATAATATAATATTATAAATAAATATTATAATAATATCATAAATTTATTCAAATCCCTTAGATTATCAAAGTTTTTCACTATTAAGAGCTCGAATTAAAAAATATTCTTTAATCTGCTTTAGAAATTATATTTCTCTTATTCAAAATAATATTAAAACTAATCCCAAATCATTTTGGTCATATATAAATTCAAAAAAAAATACCTCCTCTTCATATCCTTCCGTAATGTATTATGGAAATAAGTCGGCTTCACATGGTTCTGAAATCTGTACCATTTTTGCTGACTATTTTGACTCCACTTTCAATAGTGATTCTACCATTAACCTTTCTATCTCTAATACAGATACTTCTTCTTGTAACTTATCTACTTTTCATTTTGATTTATCTACTGTACTCAGTCACATCAACTCTCTCAATGTTAATCTTGGTGCGGGTTGTGATGGTTTGCCTTCTTTTTTCCTTGTTAAATGTGCTGTCCCATTATCTCTTCCCATAACAATCCTTTTCAATCTTTCTATGTCGAACGGTAAATTTCCTGACTATTGGAAATTATCTTACATCACCCCTATTTTTAAAAAAGGTGATAAGAATCTTATTGAGAATTACCGTCCTATATCTAAACTATCTGTCATTAGTAAAATCTTTGAAAAAATTATCTATAATTTCCTTTTCTCCAATTTCAAAAACTACATTATACCTGAACAACATGGTTTTTTTAAGGGGAGATCGGTAGAGACTAACCTGCTTAATTTCACTAGTACTCTCACATCTTATATGGACAAACGAATCCAAATAGACGTCGTTTATACGGATTTCTCTAAAGCTTTTGATAAAATCAATCACAACCTTTTACTCAATAAACTTTGGTCCCTTGGAATCCGAGGAAATTTATTTCGTTGGATCTCTTCGTATATACTAAATCGTCACCAAATCATAATTCTCAATGGTTTTAGATCATCACTTAGACATATTCCTTCCGGTGTCCCACAAGGGTCGCATTTAGGTCCCTTATTCTTTTTACTCTATATTAATGATATCTCATACATCTTCAAACATTCCTTTATACTTCTTTACGCTGATGATTTAAAAATTTACAAACCTATATACACCATAGACGATTGTCATAAGATACAAGAAGATCTAGATAGATTCTCTATATATTGTTTAAATAATGATCTTTTTATTAATCTAGAAAAATGCTCTATTTTAAATTTCACTAGAAATAAGTCAATTATTACTAATCAATATCAATTAAATCATTCAATCCTTAACACGTCATCTTCTATTAAGGATCTTGGTGTAATACTCAATAATAAACTAGATTTCTCTGAACATATTTCTTTTATTACCAACAAAGCATTTAAATCTCTTGGATTCCTACTCCGCTCAACAAAACCCTTTAATGATCCTTATGTACTAAAATTACTTTATTTTTCCTTTGTAAGGTCTCACCTTGAATTTGCCTCAATTATCTGGTCACCTTTTTATTTATCCCATATTAATTGTATTGAGAAAGTTCAACTTAAATTTATTAAATCCTTACGCTACCTTTTTCCTACCTATACCCATTCTACTGTTTCCGACATTTTAAAAATCCTTTCTTTTAACAATCTTTCTGTCAGGCGACGACATTCTGATGCTATATTCTTCTTTAAGCTCATAAATGGTTTCCTTGATTGTTCTGATTTACTGAATAAGGTTAATTTCAGAATCCCAGTTCGATACTCTAGACGCGTTGCACTCTTTTCACTTGATCCTTTCAATACTAATTCCCAAAAATATTTTTATCTGCAGCGCGTTTATCGTATGTTTAACGGAGAGCTGAATGAGGTTGATCTGTTTGGTATTTCCCTACATCAATTCAGGTCTAACATCAAGAGAATCTTGACCGATTGATTCATTTTTTCTTCTATTCTATTTTTCCAATATTTCCATTATTTTTATACTTTAGTTTAGTTATGTAATGTGCTATTTAATCATATTATAGCTTTCATTCCTTTCCATTTCATTTGTTTATTTTGTATTTACCTTTTTCATTTGTTTTTTATATTTGTAAATTTCAATTTCTTCTTATATTCTATCTTATAACCTTTTCCAAATATTTTAATACTATAGTTTAATTATGCAATGTACTACATATTTTGTCATGCCTTTATTCTTTACTTTTTAATTTGTTTTCCTTATATTTATCTTTTTCATTTTTGTAAAAATCTATTATTGGACTCGGGTGTTACATATATTATTTATTTACTTTTTGTGTTTTTTATACCTATCTCTGTACATCCTGTCTGTTGATTTTTCAATTAATAAAATAAATAAATAAATAAATAATATTAATTAAAGACTCTAAGTCGAAGTCGATGACCTAAAGCATTAGATTAGTATATGAAAAGTATGTAGGTAAGAGAAGTGCTTGAATGGTACTCAATAGGGTGCAAGGAAGACCATCTGTGCTCCAAAGAAGGCTTGGTGCACAGATATTGTATGTCCATTTTTGAATCTGTATCGAATTTTAAGTTTGCAGATAAATATTTGTAGACATACAATATCTGTGCACCAAGCCATCGATATGGGTGATGGATAGACAAATTAAAAAATAAATATGGGACTAAATTTATCTATGAGATTTGCTCAGAGCAGAAATGAGTTGAAAAGTATTGGAGAGTTTTTCATACAGCAGTGTATATACATATGTTGAGTGGCTGCAAATGATGATGATGTAGAATGATACTCATATCTGATTGTAAAAGGGCATCGCTAGGTATTATTTAAACATAATACATTTCGATCGTGTACGATATGTTTAATTTAACGATTTGGTGCGTTTCAACAGCGCACTTATCTTATCGGATTGTACATATTTTATTCGCGAACGCGTCAATGCGTGTCGTGCGCGAAATCGATTTTGCAAAAACGACCATTTTCACGGCTTTCATTCAGATTATACTGTGTGAATTTGACATATCATTGAATGGGTTGATTTAATGAGGTTCCTGATTTGATTCAAATTAAGTTCAAAATAACAAATGTACCATTAACGAATTAACAACAGTTTTAATTGGCCCACATCTGCAGAACAACCGTTGATTTATGTCATTTGAAATGAACGCTTATAAAGACTGATACAATGGTTAGGTTGGAACATTAGTTATACTTGTATTTTAAGTTTGATTAATTCTATTACATATAATCATCGAGAGGTCAAAATTTTACGTGACTTTTGGCCGAATGAACACTTTGCCAAACGGACATTATACTGACGGACGTTTGGTTGAACGGACATTAGACCGACGGATCTTTGGCCCAACGGAAATTAAGCCAATGGACATTTAGCCGAACGGACATTGGCCGATTGTGTAACAAAATTATTCAAAACTCACTGTAAATAAATACGCTATTCAGAAATCACCCATAATTCATTCAAATTTGATATTTTTGATAAATTTAAACAATTAAAAATTTCATTTGGCCTAATTTCCATGGCCAATAGTCCGTCAACTAAATTTTCGATAAGTTTTTGCAATATAAGAGGATCAATAATACTTCTGGCAGTTTAAATTTTGTATTTATTGGATTATGCTTTACTTTTCAAACGACACAAAATAAATTAATCCAAAGAGTGAGAAAATGCATGATTTTACGATCATTCAACTTCAAGCACAATTAAATCATTGTTTTCCCCATTTAATTACATTTAAAGTCACAAAGATATTAAAAAAATCACATTTAAGTTAATTTAAATGCAAATAAAGCGATGATTGTAACTTTTATTATTTTTATTGTTCATAAAAATTTCACAATAAATTTTAGGTCTATACTAATAACTACTGACTGGATACAGTGATAATTTTATATTTTACATTTTTTTTTGTTAGTGAATATTTACGGTGTTATCTTATTTTTATGTTGGTGTACATATATAACATAAAAAAAAGCTTACAAACCTATTTTCAATTCTTATAAATATTCATTATACATTTTTACATAATATTAAATCTAAAGAAGTTATTTATATTTATACCCGAAGATTATACCTATAAATAACATCGTGTTGTAATCACCGAGACTTTTTTTATTATTAAGGTTATTAATGTTTTTGTCCTGTTAGTTTTTTAGTATTAACTAAGACACTATAGTCATATAGTCCTTTGTCTTGGGATCTTTGGGTTTCAACTCCCTGGCAAAGAGAAGCGATTTATTTCTTGGGAAACATTTCGTAAAATTACTTAGAGGAGATATTCACAATCCCGCTATCCTGGAGAAACTAAAATTCTGGGCCCCGGAAAATCATAGAGTTTTAAGAAAACATGATATATTTTTGCCAATTAGGGCTAAATCAAACGTGCTCATGAACTCCCCCCTCTCGAGAGCTGTTCGACTCCTTAGCTTACTAGCACATTACTTGGACATATTCGATGCCAGTTATGTTGAGTTGGTGGAACACATCCTAAATAGCACGATATAAATTTTTCAATCTTATTTCTTTGTTTTTATTTTGTGTACATATTTTTTACTTGATTTTTATTAATTTTTGATGATGTTTTTTTTATTTATGATTTTTATTATTTTTTATGATGTTTTTTTTAATAATTTTTATGATTTTTATTATTTGTATTATAATCACATTGACGCTTTGGGGCAACCTGTCAAGTCTCTGTGGTATTGATTTTTCTAAAATAAAATAAAAATATATACGATATTTTTCCCTTGTATAATTATTGCCATAGATCAATAAGTATTGCCGATATAAAATACGTGTTTCATTTGAGAAACACTTTGGACCCAACCGTTTGATCACCTTTTACATTATAGAGGTATATTATAGGCTTATAGATTAGATGGTTTTTAATTAAAAAAGCTCGACTCTGTGTGCCGAGGGGTTCAGGGATATACGCAAGCTTTTCCCCGGGGGTATGAGCGCAAGGATCTCAAGGTGCGCGGGAAGCGGGAAATGGGAAAACAAGGCAATTACACGCCCGTAGGGAGCGTTCAGAAGTTCTGAAGACCGGTTTCGCAGCCAGCTCCGAGTAGCCGGACAAAAAGAAGACGTTTTTAGTGCTCTCGCCGCGAAAAAATGCCTCCCGCTAGCAGTTTGACGTCTACTTCATTTGCTGGGTAAATAAAGGGAGCTCGCTAAAAACGCATGACTTCTCGCCGAATCGCCCTACCACCATCCGACTCACTTTTTATGTTCCTCTCTTCCTCGACGTGCCATTCTCGGGATGGAAATTCTTCGTCGTGTTTGCATTCGCACAAGGGAAAGAAATGCGTTGTTCGCCGAAAATTCTCTCGTGTTCTCCCCGAGGAATCTTGTCGATAAAGTTCTCGGAAATCATCCCTCGCAGTGAAAATTAATTATGTTTTTCAGGGAATGTCAGTAAAAATAAAGTAAAACGAATTATTTCGGTTGCATTTGATAGTCCTTACAATATACATACATATAATTAAACATAAATCGAATTTTTTGGTCCAAAAAACAATAGACGTCAATTCATCAATATAAACAATTTTGCTATCTATATATACATTGTCACGTTCCAGGAAAATATTTATTTAATTTTTATTTACTACTTCGCTAACCAACCAAGTTTCTTTATTATTATTAAAATGTTACATTTATCTTATATTATAGATATATTCGAAAAACGATAGATTATGGAACGATGACTTTTATAATAGGAGACACGTAGAACTATTTCACTATAACTTTAACTTTCGTTCACTTTATTCTGCTGCTGTGCTGACCGTTATTTGCGGACGCGTTCTCGGAGTCCTTATGATGACGACTGTCACTCTCGGAGTCGATGATGATGACTGTCACTCTCGGAGTCGATGATGATGACTGTCACTCTCAGAGTCGATGATGATGACTGACTAATGCGATCGAATGGCGATCTATATAAATGATTTGTTATCTTATGGGCTGGGCACATTCCTGTGTTATCTGAATATCCTATTACAGGAATTTTTAAAGTTTTGTTATTCACGTATATGAGCGTGTGAAGAGTACATTTGATATTGTGGGAACTAGAGTGATAAGCGGGGTACATAACAACATATATAAAATTGAATGTCTGTCTGTCTCGTATAGGCTCCTAAGCCGATTACGATGGAACTTTTTAGGATTTTTTGTATGCATGTCCAGGAAGCTTACTGTTAAAAAAAACGGGAATAAATCTCTTAATAAGAATATTCGTAATTACGATTTTACCGACGCGAGAATTGTTTAGTCAAGGAAATGTGTTCGTTGGTAACCACGTGACCATTTGGTTTATGACGACACAGCGTTGGTCTTCAAAGCCGTGTCGTCATAAATGTCATAGACGTTAGTTGGGCTCCAACCATCACTTGAAACGGGAACGGGAACGGGAACGAGAACGGGAATTGCATTCCTTATTCTCGCATGACAGCGCATGCCGGGTTCAGCTAGTTTATTATACATACATTGATATTTAAGATATGTCTATCACCAATCATTAAAATATAGGCGTAAAAAAAATTCTATACGAAATCACTATCTAAAATCAAACAATAACACAATGTCAATAGCTAATGGTAGTAGCTAATTACGAGGCTAATCGAAGTCTATCACCAAATTGACGAAAGATCGTCTGGTCCCAACACTATTTTTACTAACCTCTTCTTATTTCAGAATTGATTTTGTCGTGTGATGAAGTTTGGTTCTTATCCGATCGTTTTCAAACTCTGCCATTTTGCTCGGTTTGGTCATCAATATAAGTGGAAATGACGTCCGCCATTACGAAGGTGAAAAATAATCGTAATAGACACAATTGAAAATACTTAATCTTCGCTCACGGTGACGTCTATCATCCACACTGTCGCATTTTTCCACATTGTTCTGGTCGTTATTTCCAAATTATAAATATAAATTGGCAAATTCTGATAGGAAACGATGGACTTCGAGTCACAAATATCTGAGATTGACTAGTAAAACTAAAGAAATACCTCCGAATAAATTATTTTTCAATCGAAGTCAACCCAAGGTTTGAATTCAGGAGCCTCTCGGTGGCTAGCATTTGAGAGTATCATGGACAGTCAGGAGAGCTAATTAGTCCTGCAAGTATTTCAAATCACCAATATACTTTCACCAGTCTGTCTTCAAAGAATCTTTAGCTTCTTTAAGCATATACTTAGAGGAGAAATCAAATAGTTGATTAATTGATGATTGGACACCTGGAGGGAGGGTTTTTACTTTCTACTGGATCTCTTATGACAGAAACCATTAGACCTGAGGAATGTCGAGAAGAATGAAGACGAGCAACAAGACCGTTGATGGAATTGGGAGACCATCAAGACCATCATTCAATTGGATGTGAAACATTGGGATTTTTTCAAATTTGTATTAGAAGATTGATATACATATCTTATTTACATACATTTATCGGATTTTATTTTATGCGAATTATTGTAGTCCACTCAAACATGACCTAATCAACCACGTTGGTTATTACTTATAATGTAAATGTAATCCAATTGAAACGCCTCAGGTTCAATAAAATCTAAACTCTAAATCATACAAACCTTCAAAGCTTTGTTCATCTTTGTGGCCCGATTTCGTTTGATACATAATGTTTTAATTATTTTTAAATTCATCTTACATCATCATTATTTTTGGATATGTATGTATGTATGTATACTATAGATTAAGATATGATATGCTTCACTGAATTGTATAAAATGCTGCAAATTTACAAAATTAACCATCTGTGGATGTTAATTGATATGTATTTAATTTGTATAATACTAATAATACGTGTTTCAAATGTACAATATTTCTGGCCAGGAAGGCGCATTGAAGTTATCTCTTAGGCCTTCCTGGTATAAACTAAAAAAAAAATACTATAATCAATAAAACTATCGAGCATGTATATACCTACACGGAAAATAAAATTTGATCTGAATTTAATGATAAAAAGTTGTATGATAATACGGTTGCCGGACATTAGGCCAAACGAATGTTTAGCCGTACTATACTTATGCCGACGGACATTTTGGGGAATGAAATTTTTAATTGCTTAAATTTATCAAATTTTAATGAGGACGAGTTGATTTCTGAATAATATATCTGTTTTCAGTGGGTTTTGAGTAATTTCAATACACAATATAAACGTCCGTCAGCCTAATGTCCATTCGACAAAAAGTCTTAGCACGAATAATAGGTAAATAGTACTGCATCCGGCTAATACCAGTACTATCACTATCCGGCATTAGTAGTGTTCTATTTACAGTAATTAACTAGAGTTGTTTCAGCTGCATAATCAATTTTCACAATCGGTTTAAGTTGTAAATGAAACGACAATTTCACCATCTCCTCGCGCGTAATTATTTGATAACAAACAATCGCACGAGCGGACGCGCGCGGCACAGCATCTGTCATAAAGAACATTCATCAGGCTTAGTGCCGAATCGTGTAAATATAGTATTTCGGAAGAACAACAAACCAACAAACCGATGTTTCAAATTGAGGATTACGCGTGCTATAATAACGAGAGCCTAGTTTAAATTGCGAACGAGGGAGGAGGGGCCCCTCTCCCAACGTAATCTGAAATTGCGCGAAGGGAGATGGTTAATTTCGAATGGTACACGCTTTTAAAGTTTTAGAAGCACTGGCATGACCCGCGGCTGGGTTCGTGTAATGAAGAAACAACAATGCACTCGTCACACTCGGCGTTGGGTTACCCCTTGTTCCGGAGATACGAACAATTGACTTAACCGAGGCTCTTTGTCGTAACACCCCCAGCTAGACCTGTGTTCACCCACATAATCACATAAGAAATACCTCATAGCTCCAACGAAGCCTGATTTATGACGCTCGAAACACAATATTAACGCCGTGTGTATGTAGACAGAGATAGGTATGCGTGCGTGAAGCCATATTCATAGATTTAACCGTTCTAAATTACAGCTTCCAGCGGGGCAAATATACATATTATATTTGGGAAATTCTTGTCGACGACACTATCTATAGTTAGAAAGGCATTTGATATTTGAATGAGAATTTCTGAAACAAAATGTCAAAATGGAAAACTTGCAGTCTTCAATCCTATCTAAAAACCCGCTCCGCTACAAATGGTTGCAAACCACGCGGCCGCATGCTCATTTTATAATATTGTCTCGGCTTTTGCCATTTTAAACTTGTCAGTAAGCTCCAACTCAATTTTAAGAATTGCCAATCATTAATGTACATCGAAATGTCATCTGCGCAACCCCATGCATATCTCGTCTTTCGTACATGCTGAAATTCAAACAGTCAAAATTCAATCGAAATCGGCATGCAGCCTTGTGGTTTGCAACCATTTGTAGCAAACCCCTAAAAACCATCTGCCGTCTAAGTAAAGTGAAATTAAGAGATAGTATGCATGACAAATTCGGTGGTTCTAATTTGAAAACTACGAATTCAAATAGCGGAAAAACAAACGTTCATCTTTGTATACGTACTGTCACGTTCCAATGAATGGTTAAATCATTTTTCTCTTTTAAAACTACTTGGTTAACTAATCAAGATTTCTTTATTATTATTAAAGCGTTACATTTATCTTATTGGTAGAATTTAATTATGGAACGGATAATTTAAACGAGATACGTAGAACTGTTTTACTCTAACTTTGCTTCACTATTTAAGTTTGTTCTGCTGCTGATGTGTTGACTGCTACTCTCGGAGTCTCAATAGTGATGACACTCTCTCGGAGTCTTGATGGTGATGACTAACTTATGTTCTAACAGTAATGAGTTTATATACTCTTCTTTAAAACAATGAAGTGTTGAAAACACGTGTCGTACTATTTTGATTAGTCAGTGTTCAAGGTGTGCTATAAATCAATAGTGTTACTTCTTAAATTAGATGTGCCATAAATCAATGGTGCTATTTATTTAATTATGTGTGCCACAAATAAATGGTATATCTTATCCCTACTGGTTAGTCGACTAAATTGATAGGCGAGGTACATAACAGTAAATACATAAACACAGAAGGACGAGAATTATAAAAAAAACTCATATAAGACTCCATTTACAGTGTAAATGAAAATACCATGAGATAATATACCAAATTTGGGAGATGTTCATTATTAATTTTGCATAGTGGACATATGTATGTATGTATGTACAATATACATATGTATGTATTTTAAAGGACAATAAAGTCGACTAATAAAGTCCACTACCTGATAAAAAGCCCCAACCAAATAAAATTGGGATAAGAAAGTAATGCCAAATATCGGTCTTACCCAGTCGATAAAACCCATTGTATAAACCATACCCGCAGTAAAAGTGTCGATCAATCCAGTCAGTTCATTCGAGCAGTAATAATAGCAATAAGCGTCAAAAAATCACGTTTTTTACTTGCCGGAGCGGAGACTAATCAATCTTTGCTAAGTTTGACTCACTGAATTCAAATATGACAATGATTTTTTTGGTTTATTCTAGTTAATGAGATATGAGTGTTCAAAAAAATGCCAAAAGTGAGTATTGGAATCAAAATTCTGGTGTAAACGATTATGATTTTTTATTGATTTATGATTTTAAATAACAATATGAAATGTTCTAGGTGGGGCGATCATAGCTTGTAAGTGAGCTTAAGCAAATGAGATGGAGTGATGCGCTCTCCATTCTTCATCTCGCTTTTGCTTCATCCATACTGTCATAAACAACTGCATTTTTGAATAATTTAAAAATAATTTCGAATGTTCGAATTAGTACGTTTAGACAGTAAAAAAATATTGAGATAAAAAACGAATCCTTATAAACGTGGTTAGGTGGAAAATAAACAAAATAAGCTCACAATAACATGGAAAAATATATATTTTTAGTAGCCAGTATGAGCGTAAGATCTTAATAACCAGTACTCAATCTACTAGGCACATATCCAGTTCATCGTTCCAATGTTAAGTTTAAGATAAAAAGTGTTCTTCGAATATAATAAAGTGATAGTTAAAAAGTGTATACTTAAAATTATAATAAAAAGATTAACGAATAAAATAAAAATTGGTATTTTGACTGAATTGTCATCATCATAATGATCTTTTTTAAAATATAAACAACTCCTGGAACGTGACAGTACATACATTTATGCAAACAAAAATTCAATTAAATATATCGACATTTTGTCCATTGTTAATTTATCGGATGATGGTTTTGGAACGTAAGTATTTGCAATATTGTTAATTTGATGGTAAAGACAGAAAGAGTTTGATGAAAATAAAGGACAAACGATTAAACGACCAATACAAATCCATTACGACATGTTCAAAAGGATTAAAATTGATTGAACTTTTCGATTGTTCACTGCTAAAGTGAACGTTAGTGCCAGGAAGTGTGACTTGCAATTAACTGAAAGATTATTTTGGTTAGCTATTATTTCGCATTCGTTTGATTAATGAACGTTACTTTAAATAATATTTAAGCAATCATTGAAAATTCCAAAACGGCGTGCGTGAAAATCCGGAATATCGCCAAACCGCTAGCTGGAAAATTCTCGTCGTGGATTTTCGTATACGAAGCTTATTACAGCGTAAACACAAATATTTCATCTAATATAAAATATTATATGGAAAAATTATGTTTTTATATGAAACGACAAAATATTAAATTTTGATCGTTTTTCGTGCATGTTTTTATATTTACACAGAGATGGAAAAATGCTTAGAGATAAAAGTAATACATTTGTATATATCGCCGTCGTTCCGTTAAATTACAAATATGATGCGGAAACTAAGATAATGCGGATAAAGCTGTTAAGTGTAATATAATATTGTATATAGGATTCTATTTGAGTAAAAAAATACGGAAACACAATCAAAATACACAGATTTGAAGGACACTTGAGTAAAAAAAAGAATTGAGAGAAAAAAGTTTGTTAAGTATTGTTGAGTGAGTTACTGGACAAAGGAAAGGGTCCGCATCACATACAAAAAAATAAATAATTCCTTTGCTGAGGTTTTCCGAAGTAAATGCTGCAGTAAATATAGAAGAAAAAAATCATATGTGATAACAATAAAACGCCTCTTTTTTGCAATATAAGAAACAAATCTTTTGTTTACGCATTCGCATATCCGAGACACAATACGTAAGTGTGTCACCACACCAGCAATAAAATGGTCAAAAACTTAAACAAAGTCGAAATATAAATTTGGATATGAAAAATCGAGGCTTTTCTCGAATGAAATATGGAGGAGTCGAATGTGTCGTTATTCAATAAGATGGAAAATTGTACGATTTCGAAAAATCATTTCGTCCCAACAGATGCTCGTACAGATTTTCTCGCTATCGAGAACAACACGGTCAGACCGCAAAACTAATAAATTAAAGGACATTTTACAAAAAAAGCAGTATTGGAAAAACGTCACGAGATAGCAATTTATTCGTAAAACTGCCTGTTTTTATATCCAACGTTTTTTATTCGGTGCCCCCTATTTTACCTATAAGCGCACGCGTTGTCTGCTCATCGCATATTTTATTTGTCAAAAAAAAAAGCAAGCGATCGCATTGCAAATTAACCGGTTTAATGTAGTACGCACACGCTCTTTTTCCCGCCAGAATTAATTATCATTATATAAAATTGGAGAATTCCACGTAGACAACGAAATTAAATTTCGTCTGGGAATTCACAAAAAAATTCACACAACTTTAATGAAAGGCCGATCATTTAAGCATTCAAGCACTTGTTTTAATACGCGAACTTTGGCGATAAATTATTGCTGAAATTCTCTTTAAGAACTTGCCGGCGAATTTTAGTGTGCATAGTTAGGGAGCACATTGGTTAAGCAAGAAGTAGGCTAAGCGCACATTTGCATAATTTAAAAGGCATCAGAACATAATTTGGGCAAACACGATAGCGCCGTGTGATGCCGAATAGTTCAACAGTTTTCCTGTGTTATAAATAAAATATATTCACACGTTGCTTCAGCCGAAAGGGGAGGCTTAGTAGTTGAGGGAATATTTGAATTGTATTGGGTTGAATTGAGAATCAATCGAGCGAAACGCGGGTAAGTGACATGTATTGAGTGCTCCATTGTTATTGGATGATTTGTCGATTTCATCACGGACACGTCTCAGTGCGTCATTCGACCAGTGTATTAAATGAAAACAAATTTATATAGATATTTAAAAAAAAAAAAAAAAATGTTAGAATCGAAATTTTTGAGTTGATTGATTTATTTTTAACTATTTACCAACATACGGGGGTAAGTTATTAATAAATTTTTTGGGGGGAATTTTGGTTATGGGCTCTAAGCAAAGAGCGAGCTGTGACCGACTCCAAAATATTTGAATGTTTAAACATGTTAATTACTATTATATTTCACAATCGACTTAGCGGACACGGTTTAAATCTCTTTCTGGGACCAAACTTCGCAAAATGACAAAATTTCAACGCGAACGGAAGAATTTTAGCAAGGGCAGACTTATAAAAACCTTGTATAAATTCAGTAAATGTAAAATTAAATAAGTAAATATATACATATATGTTGTACATATGTAAGTAAATATATAAAAAAAATCATTATTGTTTCAGGGATTCAAAAATCATTCATATTTGTCTTCATGTCTTGTTATGTACAATCGAACAATCAATTATAATATAATATTAACTATATTGTATGTACATATATTATATATGAGATACTTAGTCAGCGAACAAATATCGTAGCCTACAAAAATGTACTTAATGGTTACATAAAATGAAAATGGCTGAACCAAACTACTCTCATTAACTTCCCAGATAATTAAATAAAAGCCATAAATATGCTACATTTATATGAACAGTTACATTGTAAATTGAAAATTTTGCTAACTCAAATATATAATATATAGAATAGTACACATGTTCATTTTCAATATAAAAAAACAAAAAATAAAATAAATCTGTCCTAGGAATTGTATTCCAATATTTCTAGGAATTTGAAGAGTACTACAAAATTTTGTTTATCAACTTTATTTTTTTACCCAAATTTATAAATAATCATTTATTATTATTATTATTATTAATAGTTTTGGACCATTCTGGCATTACAGGAAGAACCTAATGCGCCCCAATGGCCTACATTTAACAAAGATATAAATACAAGTAAAATTAGTAAAAAACAAAAAAATTAGAAAGCAGAAAACTTGGTAAAATAAAATAATAATAAAAAAGTAACAAAAGGGAAATAATAATACAATTAAAATAGTACATAAAAATGTACAAAGGAGAAAGAAAAAGTAAAATAAATCCGTTCGAAAGAGCCATTCGAAAAAGAACTGTGCGAGCAGAAGGTACAACCATTCAAAAATGATAGTGACTGGATAGTGAAGAGATTGAAATTGTAATGGGCGAAAGGTGGACAAAAGAAGTACTAGAATGATATCCGAGAGAATAAAGAAGGGTAAAAAGAAGACTGCAGAGAAGATGGGTAGACGAAATTAGGAAAATGGGTGGCGTGAGATGGATGAGAGTTACACAAAACAGAAACGATTGGAAGTGTGTTGGTGAGGCCTTCATCCAGCAGTGGATGGTATAATATTGACTCGGTATAATTTAAGAACACTAGATTTGTAGTCAGAACAAGTTTAAGAAACACAGCCTCGAACAATATACTTATACAACCCCACCGTAAAGAGCACAATATAAACAGTGATATAATAGCACAGCGCACGCCCGCAAAGAACACTCTAAGACTACACACTAGCTCGATTTTCTTTATTTCCGTTTCGGCCACGGAAGAACGACTTTCTTTTTTACAGTTGGCGAAATTAGCCCATTTCGGTTATATATCCGGACGATGGCGGAGAGGCGAGCGTTTTGGTCAAGCTTTTTATTTTTTTATTAATTTCCTTTCCGTATTTTATTTATCCACGTGTGCTAGGCTCACCTTGGCGAGTCGTAAATCGCGTTGTTAATCGGCGGTGCATGTTTCAGCACCATCGGGGAACCCCCTCATGGACCCCCTTGTTAGACCGACATTTGTTTCGGACACATTTACGAGCTGCACAATGTGTCTCAGATCGTACGGCCAACTTGGTAATTTAGTGCCGCAGATCTGTGCACATCTAACACTGTGTGGGTGGGGGTGGGGGTGTGTGTACACTCGAATGAGCACATCCTTGATATTATGCCGTGACGTGCAATTAGAGCCGCTGAAGCCTCCATGTTGCGCTTTGGATCGAATTGGAATTCCACTGGGGGTCATTTCCAAATGACGATGTCTGATCGGTATACTGGTGAGGGTCGAAGTGAAAATGTTTAACGTAGAATATTTTTGACATGACTAAAATATATGACTTTCTAGTATTTCCCTTATGTATAAGCGTGTTTTACAACATATGTCACATATTACGTCACATTGATAATGCGCATGCCCTGATTATGTCAACTGACAGTTTAATCAAGTGCAGAAATGGGTACACAAGACCACTGTTAGTAAATAATACATATATGTACTAAGTTTTCATGGTGATTTAAAGTAAGACTACAGTATTGTGTTATGCGGAAAATGTAAGAAGTTTTGTAATTTAACTTAATATTATGATATAAATATTAATATAAACTTATTAAATTTAATTTTTACATACCTTCTTTACGTTTCACTTACGATTACAATTCATGAAAAAGTTAACCTCTTATCCGATCGTTTTCATACTTTGCCATATTGCTCATTTTGGTCACTAATAAATGTTAGTAAATGGAGCCTCCGCCATTACGATAGAGATAAAATCTCGTATAAGAAGCATTTCAGGTCCGAAGATTTTTAATCTCGGTGACAGTTGGTAGTCATTAACTTTTTGTTGATTGATTCTAATGATGCTTGAAAAGCAAATGTAGAATATAATGGTGATAGTGATGAAATTTTTAAATTTTTGGTGAACTAAGTAATCTTGTATTTTCATTTTTGCATGAAAGTTGTAGAGTCTTTCTACTATGGTCGATTTAAAAATATTTTTGACACTGTAGTATTCAAAAAATTATACTTAGAAAGTTTTGTAAAGAAGTTTAATTCAAATAAATTATTAGAGAATGTTTCGTATTTTTATTACACAATATTCAATATAAATAAATATATATTGAAGAGTATGCAGAGGTAAGGGGATTTAAGTCGAGGTACAAGAAAACAATGAGGTAGGTTTCAGATCGTTAATAGATGCTCTTCTGATGGTAGCCGGGTTCCGAATGAATCCCGAGTAGTAGTGGGTATTTTTTTGAGATAGTTCCATGGAGTTTACTCCATGCCTATCGATCTAGCGAATTATCTGGGATCCGATTCGCGGTGATGTAATGAATCCCGAGACCAACCCACCGGCTTTTATACATGTTTGTAAGCCGCGTGGGTTTGGTCGTTTAGTCGAGCTCGCTCATTGGTCGGTGAACCGAGCTCTCTGATTGGTCGGTGAGCCGAGCTCTCTGATTAGACGATAAGGGCCTTGCGCTAATTGGGCGGCATTCACTGATCGTCCATGCAACAATGAAATATATATAAAAAACGAATGCGATGTGTGGGGATATGTTTGTGTGTATGTGTGTTTGTGCCAGGCCGGGAATACACAGCCAATCAGAGACAAGTGATCGAAGAGACGCGGGGAATCGTGATAGCGGGAAAGTGGGGGGTGTGTGAAGCGTCATGTGATGTCAAGTCGAGCGACGACAGGCGTATGCGACGTTAGGCCGAGTGACGGGTGACACACACACACACACACACACACACACACACACACACACACACATTCATTCATAATTTTGAACGGGCTGGATTGGTGAGCGTGTAATGTGCTCACTTTTTATTACGATTGACATTACGTGCGCGAACGTGCTTATAAATTACCTTACTCTTTATTTATATATAACATGTAACTTTATTTTAATACGTGTATCAATTCTTTTCCGAAACAGAGGAAAAGAGGAAGTACCATACAATAGTTGTAAGGATTGTAAATAGATTTTTAAGATTTGTTTACTTTTATGCTGTATACCCTATTACCATCAAAATATAACAATGCTATAATTATAGTAATACTAATAGTAAAATAATACTATAAATACCATTAAGAATAATTATGTGTAAAATAGACAATGACCAGTGAATCATTACTAGAATAGACCTACTAATATGTATGTGTATGTGCATAAAATGTATTATAAATAAGCAAAATTCATATCTACATTGTAACTTTTACAGTGAAAAAATCAACATATTTTTACTAAAATTATGTACCTACATATATCTAAATAAAACCAGCAAATATCATCATTCAAAATTTGTATGAAACGTGAATCAAGATCAAAATTTAATTAACACCAAGAATTTGTGCTGGAGCTGTCTCTTTATGTGCAATATAAATTTACAAATAAAATTAATTATAAAATTTTACAATGTGACATAAAAAAAACACTTTCCAGTGAAACGCATTGCGAATAACAGCGAACGAATTGAATATCCAGTTGAAACATTTCCCATTATTCCCGTGGGTACAATAAAGCAAACAAGGGTTGATCTAGTAGTGTTATTTACAGTTGACCGTTAATTAAAACTGGCTAATTGCAACGTCGGACTTTTCAACAAACTTCAGTTTCTTTTTTGCACCGGAATCAAAATTCTCATGTTCTATGGTCTACTACATATGTATCTATATTTCTACTACATACTACACATGTTCTATGTACTACATATGTACATATTAAAGATATACATTAAGAGCAGAGCCTTCCGGCATGTTTGCATTTAATTGATTACATATATACCTATGATGTACATACATATATAACTAGTTACATATATATATATATATATATATATATAGTTGGTTAGTTTAATTTGTCGTGTTTACGACGTGCATAATAATGTCGTATTTGCCCCACGCTGTGTAAATATAGCATTATCTATCAATTCGGCATTGTCTCGTGATACGATAATAGAAACTTGCACAACTATTCTCGATAGCGATATCTAGTTAAACTTCTGTTAATGGACAAACTTTGTGTTGATTTATTGAAGGCTTCAACACAGTGAGTCGTGAAAGCTCGGAGGAAATTACAAAGGAATATTTAGAAATCGACGGCAAAACGATGTTTGTCAACCGCTTCAATGTCACTCGAGAGATTCAATCGTTTCAAGATCGATTTGGTAAGTATTAACCACTAAACTCATCTTATTCAATCTCTGATATTATATAAAGTAACAGTACTTATCCGAGCCAGACACTTTTTGCATTATTTTTTATATAATATTTGTCAAAACAGGTAGATAATGAAACGTAAAGGAGGTTAGTAAAAAATGAGTGTTATTGTAAGAAAATTCAACCTCTAGATTTAACTTCAATTTTCAGAGGGCTGTACCCCAGCGCCTTGTCAATACAAACGTATTAGAGTTCTCCCTTCCTCAATAATGGCACTAGAGAAATTATTTTTTATTATGCTATTTATATCCACCATAGGCATGTTTCTATTTTTTTGATTAATCAAAAAATCAATTAATCAAAAAAATGAAAAAATAGACACATGCCTATGGTGGATATCCATAGTATATTAAAAAAATAATTGCTCTAGTGCCATAATTGAGGAAGGGAGAAGTCTAAAATGTTTGTATGGACAAGGCGCTGGGGTCCATCCCTCTTAGCGCAAATAAAAGTTATCTTTTATTAACTTTCATTAAAAGTTATTTCAAATACTAATGCTTAAGTGTCTTGAATTGAATTAAAAATAAGTAGTGGTTAGTAAGGTATTCGTCATTTGAAAGTCAAAATTTCATATACATACATATGTATATTATCGGTCTCCGTGATTTGACAGAATGTTAAATTACAGAAAACGCAAATATCAGAATGCAAAGATCGAAAATCGAAAGATCTTAAGTCGAAAGATCAAAAAAAAAATGGTGCATGGTAAACGGTACATACTCACGTACATACTCACTTAATTTGCGCGAGCAGGATACAACAGGAACAAGAGGAACATGCTTTTCCTCCCGTGTTAATGTGCGCGCGCAGAATACGGGAGGAAAAACATGTTCCTCTTGTTCCTGTTGTATCCTGCTCGCGCAAATTAAGTGAGTATGTACGTGAGTATGTACCGTTTACCATGCACCATTTTTTTTTGATCTTTCGACTTAAGATCTTTCGATTTTCGATCTTTGCCTTCCGATATTTGCGTTTTCTGTAATTTAACATTCTGTCAAATCACGTAGACCCGTATATTATTACCCTGAAAAAAGATTATCTGAAAATGTTCCGGATTTTTACTAATTTTGGATCATTTTATATTTTGATATCATTCAAATTCAATATTTATAATGTACTTATTAAGAATACTATGAAAACCCGTAAAACAACGTGTCAACCATTTTAGCAATTGGTGACCGAGATACTTTTGGCCGAAAGAACACTTCGCTACCTTATTTTGATAGGGTTCTAACTGCGCCTATTTTAGCTATTACATATAGTTAGAACCTTTTCAAAGTAAGGTGATGACTTAAATGACGGATGATTGGCCAACGGACATCTGGCTGAATGGGAATTAGTCCAACGGACGTTGGGCCGGTGTATCGAAATTACTCAAAATTCTCTGAAACAGATACATTATTCAGAAATCACACCGACTTATCATAAAAATTTAATATTTTTGATAAATTTAAGCAATTAAAATTTCATTCAGCCTAATGTCCTTTCGGCCGAGCGTCCGTCTTCCTAGTGTCCTTCGGCCAATAGTCCGAAAACTCCAAATTGGGTAAAAGAAAAAAAACAAAATTGATAACCAGATGATTGCTAGAAAATATTCCAAATTCAAAACAGTTGATATTCTCTGATGAAATTTAATTTAATCTGACAGATACATTGATCCAACTCGTTTTGTATTAATCATGCAAATTGTTGCTTAGAAAAAATTACAAATGAATTTATAATATTCAAATTTTTAATATCATTAAGGTTCGCTGGAGCCGTTAAAGTATTGATTTGTCGGCTTATACTCGTGATTCGTATTTTGCTTTTGAGAAATTTTCCGTCCATAAAATACATAAGTAAGTTGGGCGAAATTTCTGTAAACAAATCTGACTGAGAATTTCTCTGCCACATTTATAGATATGGGAAAATAGAATGTAATATATTGTTGTGCGATACTTCCTATTTGGCAAAAACCGGATATTTCATCGATACATAAACAAATATGTAAGTACTTTTTGAAAGTGAGCTGTTTACTCACTCAACATCAAAATATTAGCATACATATTATATTTGCGTATAGGCAGACTTATTTACTTACATTTATTTATTATTGACATATTAAATGCTTCGCTTATTTTGGTGAATATATACATATGTACATACATATATTAAAAAAATATAAAAACGTTTTAAATAAACTTAAACATTTTTTACTTTTGACTTTTGAAACGATATCAATTATTTATAGTACTAATCAAAGAAAGTAGTGATTTTTCAAATACAAAGTAGAATTCATTTCAATGCGAAATCTATGGACGAAAGAAAAAACATTTTCCGGAAAATGTTGTACCAACTGCGGGATTTAGTTAGGGGAAGTAATTTTCAATTTTGTAGATAGGTTACGTTTTTACATATATTCATGCCCACTATTTATAATATTTAAACATCTACTAAACTATAAGAGTATTACAAATTAAAATTTCAAAAATGCATACATTACCAGTGGAGAGATCATATAATATTTTTTTTAATTATTTATTCTCAATTTTAAATATATTTAAATATTAAAAACATTTTCATATTATATACACACATTTTCGACATCTTTCATCTTACTAATAAAGCTTATCCATTTCAAAATACTATCTCCAATATGTTAGTTCATTTTTGGAATAACATTCATACAACAAGTTTTCACATTCAATGCTAGGTGTCATTAAAACTGGTTCTAATTTTGATAAACATGTTCGAGTTTTGTTAAATACATATTGTAATACAATACAAAAAATGTCCGAGTTAAATACATATTATTATATAATACAATAAAATATTGCACAATATTCTATACAGAGTCCTCTTAATTTATAAAAGTATTGCTTGATTAATTGAAAGGAATTTAATCCTTTAGGGAAAATATTGATTAGAACACGAGTGTCGTCTACATTTTCACAGATAAATTTGATGTTATTTATCAACTCAACAAAAAAGGTCAGAAAACACACCCTTAAATTAATGAGAGCTTCTTCAAAGTACAAAGGTTTCAACGCTGAAATTGTTGCAGAAAATATGTATGTATGTATTACACAATATGATGTAAATCTTTTCCTTTCAAAAGTGAGACTCCGCCATATGTCTCTTATCGTTAGGTCATAAAAACTGCCCAGAGCGTACGAAGATGATGCTATTTCCGCGATTTAGTAATCTTTATGTCGGAAAACAGATAAAGTCGTAAAATATTTAAGATTGATGGTTTTCAGTATCAAACGTAAAAGAAATCTCCAAGGACACTCGGTCGAGTAAAATCGAACAAGGATATCTACATGATTGGAACGACGATAACCAATGAAAAATTCAAAGTGGAAAATAGTACAAATAAAATAGTAATATATATACAATATATATTTATAGCCATTGGCTTTTCGTTCTCGTACATACATACATATTGATTTCCGAATTGTTGTGTAATTTTCGATTCGCGTCATCACCCAGCGTAGGGATTTCTATCCTTTTGGAATTCTCTAATCCTTCAACTCGCACATGTCTCGTCGGCCGATAATCTTGATAAATCTATTTTAAAGCATCCGCTCAGCAAGAAAAGCGGAGAAATTTTGAAATTCAACGTTAAAAAGCTATGTAAATAAATCCTCTCTAAGAGTTATGTAAATTGTAAATATCCCTACTTCCCTTGCATACATAATTTATAACACCATAAATAATTCAATACATGAAACTTTAAGAAAAATAAACGCTAAAATTCAAATCTCCACCAAAGGATACACTTAGGTATGTACGTTGAAACCAAAGTTTTAAAATCAACAAACCAATAACAAAAGTGAGGATTATATTATAGGTATATAACGTAGCTGGAGAATATAATTGATATTAAAATTAATATATCTTTTTTCATATAGTCCTGATAATTATTTTTATATTTTTTGCAGAAACCTGTTATAATATAAAATAAAAGTAGATATAATATGTATATAACCATCAGCATACCTGAGTGGTCACGGGTTCATTTCCTTGTACGGTGCTGCTGACCAGACCTTTGATATGTGACTCCAGGTATATCGTTTCCTATGGAAGTTTGTCAATTTATCTGATTTCATTGAGACAGCTTCAACAAATTGGCAACCTGTCCTATCTCTCGCAAACAATTGATTTTATAGAATCTCGAATTGGCTGACATATAAAATGCTGTCAAATTTATCTATAGTCTCCATGTATGTATGTGTAAAAATAAAATAAAATAAAATAAAATGTACATAGGTCACTGAAGTTAAAATAAATTACTTAGATTTTTTTTAATAGATTCTAATACTAATACGATTGAAAAACATTGAAATTAAAGGATTGCGGATTCATATAAGAGATACATATGTACATATATACTCAAATTTTCTAGATGCACCAAGGTCTAATGCATGCTTTCTTCAATTCTTATTTCTTTTGAGTAGATAGTAAAAGTGTTTTCAATTATTTTTTGTTGTCTATTATATTTGAAAGTACCGTATGTCCACTGAATTTCGAGAAATAATTCGCAAAATATTATATATATTATTTGGCGTTTAACAATATTTAAAAATACGTTTATTCTGCTTTTCCAAGATCCTGGACATTTCGAATAAAATAAGTGAGTCACACAGAAATAGTGTATTTGGAACTGAAAATTAGACTTCCTCCACTTTCAAATATAACGGCTCATATTTACCCATATACGAACTATCAATACATGAAGTATTGTGTTTGTGAGAACTTAACTACGTAAGTCCTACTTTTGTATTCAAATATCAACAAATCAAGTATGAATCAACAAAATTTAGATTCTATCAACCGAAATTTTTAATATTGCCTTTGGATCGTGATTGATTGTATATTTTTAAAACCGTTATAAATCTTTTGCATAGCAATAATACACATGTTAATAAATATAGCAAGAATAACAATAATAACACTGAGCCACAAAAAATTACGTTTTTTACTTACCGGACTTATCAATTGACCTACTAAATTCGAATATGACAATTATTTTGTTGGTTTCTTCTCGTTTATGAGATATGAGCATTTAAAAAATGCGCAATTTTTACAGATATTTGCCTTTTACAGACTTTAACTCAAAATCTAGCATTGCTGTGCCAAAAGTGAGTACTGGAATCAATAGTCAGATTATTTTTTATCGTTTGTGATTTTTATTGCTTAAGAATACGTACAATTGATTACTTATTATACGTACAATTGATCAAAATAGCAATCATTAATTTATTGGACCAGTTCTACATACACAATATTTCACTACGTTTACAAGAGTTGGTTTTCAATGTGTTGATTGATACAATTTCAGTAAATTTTTTTTCAAATTTATATGATAAATATGTGATGTCTTATAAACGAAACTTTCAAATCAAAACATAGCGATAAAATGAATGAATTTATGTATGTTTGTATAAAAAACGGCAAACTTAATCATTTTCCTCAGCAAGGGCGTGCGTAGTTTTATGTTTAGCACGCAGGTGAATTCACTTCGGTTACACTTTACATATAAGTGGCAATGGGGATGAATATAATAATATAATAATACACAAAATCACAAACACACTTACAGGTTATGTGAGTGGGAGCATGAGAGGCGGCATGAATAATGGGACAACACGGCGTGTCGTTGGCAAGGAGGTAATTTTCCATGGCGACGAAAACGCTTGCACACATCCCTTGCCGCGTAACTGACGCTTATTAGGAATTTCGAAACACAAACACGACCCTGGATTATAATGCAAACGTTCAAAGTATAATACGACAATAAATAAGACGGAAAAAAAATCATCACACATTAAATTAATTAAGCAACACAACGGTGATAATAATCGCCACACGTAAAGTTTCGTCTCGCTTTTTGAATTATACTGCGTGGCACTTTCATTATCGTTTTACTTGTTTTGTATATTGTAATTTTATGTATAAGAAAGAAAAAACTTCAATGTCAAAGAAGCGTTGGAAGAGCACTCTGGGGAGAATTGTGTTTTTCTTCTTTGTCTTGGCGCGATAGTGAAAACTCGTGCGAAGGGTGAATTATCTTGACTTTGGAAATCACAAACACATAATAATAAAATAAAATTAACTAACTCTGGCTCGGAAGTTTATTTACAACCAGTTGGCAATCAACGCGTGGTTTTTTTTTCGATTCCTTAAAACCATTTTAACTCTATATGTATGTGTACTAGTGTTGTGCCCGTTGATATTTTAACGGGTGGTTTCAAAGAAAATAATTGATAAATGCATTAAAATAGAGTTACACATATAACTACATATAATAATAATAACAAACAACATTAATTTTCTCCTAATCGTAATCGTAAATGAAGTCGGAACTGAAATATGATTTGGGAATCGGAACTGAAATTGGAATCGGGAATCAGAACTGAAATAGTAACCGAAAACTGATATTGGAATCGCGAATTAGAACTGAAATCGATATCAAAATCACAGTCGAAATGGATATGAATTCTTTTTCTAATATTGGTTTTTTGAAATCTCCATACTTGTCACAAACCCAGACACCCATAAACATCCCATTTGATTATATGTATATATATATACATATATTTATATATTACTAGCTGAACCCAGCATGCGTTACGATGCCACAATAACGCATGAAATTCCCATTCCTGTTCCCGTTCCTGGTCCCGTTCCTGTTTCTCTGTGTGTTTCGATAAGTGAATGTTTCAGTTTCAAATTAATACTTAATAATCAGATTAAATCACAGTAATGATTATTTGTCGGAAAACGCAGGCGGTGAACACATTTGAAATTATACAATTGATGTTTATTTTACCCTAACAACGCAGGTGGAGACGCGAAAACATTTGAAATTATTGCGTTGCAATGCCACTCATTTCTGTTTTTCCCGTTTCCGTTCCAGTTTTTGGGCTATTTTTTTACAGAAACGATCGCGAACATACACACAATAATTCCTATAAGTTTCATTGCAATCGGTTGAATGGTATAGGAACGCATACGTGAAAGACAAACATTGATTTTTATATATATGTATACAGATTTTATTATATAATTTCTTTTCTTATCTTGCTATATGTATATGTTACAGTCAAAGTGCACATTTTGTTCGCTCATGAAAATACTAGTGTCTTCATAACATTAACCAATCTGGCCAGTTATAGTTATCAGCAATCGCACAGTTCTTTATCGAATGGCTCCTATTCCAAGAGCTATTTGTGAATGAGCAAACTAGTATGTTCATGAACGAACCAGAGTGAACCCTTGCAACATTTAAATAAGATTTTTAAAATAATTAAAATCACTGGATCAGTTGCTTTTAAAAAATATACTAAGATCTATTATGAGAATAATTTATTAATATATTTCAATTCTGACAAAAATATTAAAACTTAAATTTAGTATTAAAGTGATTATAAAGTTCACAATAGTCATATTTTGTTCGATTCCGAACACTGTTTCAACTATCATAATCATATATATGTATATATATATATATATATATATATATATATATATATATATATATATATATATATATATATATATATATATAATATCACTATTCTGTCTGTGTGTGTGTGTGTGTGTACTGGTTGTTTGCAATAACGCTCGCCATACTATAATAGTCGTTTCGATTCGACATGCATATATACGTCACAGCTAAACCACTGCCAACAAAATGTACGAATACAATAACGAAAGAAAAAAACTTCTATATATGTACATGTACTGTTTGCTACCAATTTTTGCTCTAGGTAAGTCTCTGAGCATTTAGCGCCATCTATTGAATATTTATTTTATTCATTATTTTTTCAATTTGTTTTTCATATTGTTTATATTTATGTAAGTAGGTATGTATTTTTACTTTTTATTTTATATTAAACTATTTAATATAAAAATTAAATTAAATATATTTAAAAGGTAATTGAAAAAAATTCGACCGCGCGCGGATCAAGCCCAGGACATATTTATTTTATTATTTTTTTTAATTTAATAACTTAATATGCCAACACCCATGCGATGATATTTCATCGGGTACAACACTGGTAATTAATAATATTGTAAAATATAATTTATTTACATAATTATATAAAATATTATGGATTTATATATACAATCTTGATTTTATTATAAAGGAAAAACGATGACATAATTCGTTTCTTATTAATCGGATTTCAGCTCGCCTCGCTTTTTGCTGAAATTGGCGGTTTTCTTCGTGATTTGTCCGTATTAATAAGGAAAATAGCAACATAGGCAGTATTAAACCGAGAAAGATACGCAATAGCCTTACACGCGTATAATATAATATAAACGCTTTTTTATATTTTATTATTAAAAAAGTTAAAATATCGCCGATTGACACAAAAAGAAAAAATAAACGGAATCGGAAAGCGTGAAAGCTTTAACGCCAATTTATTATTTGACCATGCTTAATTTATTCGGTTTTAATGGTGCTTTTAATTGTCGCCAAGGAAAAAGGTGATAAAAGTGCCGGGCAATTATTTCCAAAGGTCTCCGGGTATAAATCGCGCAGGTTTCGCACAGGGCTGCGGAAGGGCGGGCCGCGGTCGGTCTGCGCGCTAAATTAGGGCCCGCCGGCAATTGTAGCGACCCCTAGGTGACACAATCCCTTTCTGGCAAGGGGTTGTTCCACTTTTACGGCGGTAATCGCCGGAACTACCCTCATCTCGTTTTGACGATGGAGAGCCTCCAAAGTTACTGCTGGCCGAGAAAACTCTGCCAATTGCCTCCCCTGACTGTCGTTATCAAATTGAATATTTCCAAAAGAGCCTATTTATCCGGACAAGTCTATTCGTGCGAGTAATTAAATTGTTATAAAAATGAACGACGTCGCTTACTTTAGTCTATTCAACTCTACTATATTCTATTCGTCGTATTCTATTTTTATATATTTTTCTACTATATAAACTATTATATATTACATTTTAACTATACATATGTATAAGATTTTGTTTGTCAGTATGTAGAACGAATACATTTGGTAAACTACATATCTGGTAATGTATGTAAAAACATACATATATGTATACTTAATATAAAAGGCCAAAGTTGCTTCACAACATTTATTGGGTGATTAAGGAGATCCACGCACTGCCAGTGCTCTATCCAGAATGCCTTAATATGGCCTAAGTACCTGCTTATAAAGGGCAGGGCACTCACTGCATCTTCCCTGACGCGTTTGTTTTACCTATTGTTATAGTCACGTACTAGATATGCAGTACCACGGTCTCAGCATGCAGTCCCACGCTTTCGCGCTGTCAGTTCTGAGAACTCTAGCGGGAAGTGACTGGATGCCGTTACCGATCACTTAGTCCATTCGGGGGTCTCCATTGTTAGCCGACAGCACTTAAACCCGGAGATAATCCTCGAAAACCAATTATAACGGCGGCTCCTTTTACCATATGCTACAATATTTTTAGCTGCAAACCAAACCAAACTGTCAAGGAGACTCGATACAAAAACTCCCAAGCAGCGCTGGATAATTCGGCTTGAGTAATACATATGTATGTACATATGTATACATAAATATATTATAACATTTATTTGCAAATCATTCAGCGAGATTATTTATATATCTAAGTATGTACATACATTCATATGTAGGACACATTCTCTAGTATACTTTTTCCTGAAATTTCCATTCTTAAATACCTTTGTATTATTTGAAGGGCTTATTTATTTGGATTATGATACTCGACACAGCGACTTTCTGTTAACAGCGTAATAAAGACAATAAATCATAATTGTGTGCAAGAAGCTTATAATACACTAGTGAATAGCCTGATGAAATATTATCGCATGGGTATAAAATTATTATATACCCGTATAAAACTAAAAAAAAAAAATCCGGAACCGGAACCGTTATTTTCGTACACTCTCATAGATAGTTTTCAATTCTTTATTTGTAATAATTTTCAATTCTTAAAGTTAACGTTAACAAAATGTTAATTAAAGTTAACAAAATGTAATATTTTCCGATTATACACAAATGGTCATTGACCTCGTAACGTTGAATATTATTATTACACATAACAAATTACGTGCATATACATATGATGTGTTTTTACAACAACGTATTCTGGGCGAGGATATGGCGTGCGGCGCGGGCTCGTGAAGCACATCGCTTTGGATTGGAGGGTCCGAAGTTCGATTCCCGGCGCCCGCGGTGAATGAAATCAATTTTTTTCTCGAATATCGTCAAAATATAAATAATTTAAATTTAATTAAAAATAAATCTATAAAAAAAATGGTTCAAAACCTCGCTAAATGAAATTATTAAAATTATGTTTTTTTATATGGCGAGAAGGAATATTTCAATTAATGTTTAAAAAAAAAGCGAAATGAAGAATTGGATTTGGCGTGATGCACGTGACCATTAGCTCAATTTAGACCTATATTCCGGCTATTTGGGGTGATCGGGTTTGAGTCGCGACAAAGTCGTCTCGTCGAAAAATGAATTTATCGATTTTTATCGATTCGTTCATTATGTTCGGCGAGAGTTAGGACACAAACACACACACACACACCCACACACACACACACACACACACACCCGCACACACACACACACACACACACACACACACATACACAGATTACCGTCTTTATATATATGATATTTGCATAAATTAGCTCGTATTACTTACATATGTATACATTTAGCAGTATAGTTCGGTGGTTACGTTAATGCTAACTACCGAGAGGTGTCTAGTTCAAGCCTTGGTTTGACCTCGATTGAAAAGAATTTAAGCAGAGTATATTTACAGTGCTGCCGGTCAGACTTGGATATTTGTGACTCCAAATCGATCATTTCCTATCAGATTTTGCTAATTTATTTGATTTCACTGTTGAAACGGTTCCTTACAAATTGGCCAATCTAACCTACCTACTATTTGTTAACACTATTTGAATATACGTAATATCATATATGAATGTATATGTATATGTATGTATGCACAAGTTTTAAAAAAGTATCGCTTCGGGAAACTGTAATAGCACCATGGCAAAATATAAATTTAATAAAATAAAAAATAGAATGACAAGATATTAAAAAATTGCTTTGAGCTTGTGATCCTTCAGTTCTCGGTAATCTTGGTATGTAAATATTTGTAAATGATTCAAATGAGCACGAAAGGCTCATAAAATGGGTATAAATATGTACATAGGTCAGTTGAAATTTTTATAGTAAGAACTATTGATGCATATTATTTTAATAAAGCTATTATCATTACTATAATGTAGTTTGTAGAATTCAAAATATGAATTAACTTTGCATTCTGCATGGTGGTGGACACGTGGAACATTTTCTATTATATATTGAATGTCATTTCACTAATGTCTAGGATGTCGTAATCCTGATTAATAGCTTTTTATGTTTTACACTCATATAAGTGGATTTAGAATAGTTCTAAAAAAAAAAGGAAAAATTAATGTTTGTTTATCAAAAATTGGTTCATGAAACACAGTAACGATTATTATACCGGTTAGTCATATCTATGTAATATAATATATTATACAGCATATGTGTTTCTATATATGTGCATATGTATGTAGTAATTAATCTTAAAGTAGAGTAACTTCCACTGGGAACGATAACAAATTCAAGTTAGATATGTGTGTTTTCAGTTTCAATTCACGTTCGTCGAACTTGTATATCACTAGCACGGAGCGAAAAGGTACGATCCTACACTAAGGTTGGTGATGAGATTACCAAATCTATGGTACTTGGGTGAATGAAATTGAGCTGAACGTGTTGTCTGATACTTAGATCAGCTTTGAACTATGGTAGTACACGTGTGTAGAAATTTAAGCGAAGATTTTGCAGTCGAAAACTATGTATGTATGTTTGTATATTTGCAATTAAACGCGCTGTACATAAGATAAAATAAATCCTTCGAAAACAAATATCTTTTTTTTTATTTTGGGTTTGATTTATTTATATTATTAAATCTCATACGAAACGTGATCGTTATTACGAATGTAGAATAAGTCATTTCTGTAAAAAACATGAAAAAATTTGATACTTAGTTGTAATTTATTTGAAAGATTTTTTTCAAAGTAGAATTGGTTGATCGATGAAAGAAGATTATACAAAAAACTAAATGTATGTAAGCTTATTGTAAATCATATTAACAATTAGATACAACATAACTTCTTATTGAATACTTATCTCGCAGATAAAACCGACTGAGGAGATATACAGTGAAATGTCAGATTTGACATCTTTGGCCAAAAATCAATATATGTATATCGTGTATTACATTATATGAAGCTAGACGCCAAATTTGAAATTTATATATACATATGAGAGTTAAAACTATAAATATTTAAATATTAGAGATAACGAGAACCTATAGAGCAAATGTTATAAAATATAAAGTGAATTATAGGCGTTTAAACAATTAAAATCTGAAATAGCATATCAAGGCGAAAAGGTTGAAGATAGATTATGGTAGCCTTACGTACCGTCATAAACGTCACCGTATCCGAGATTCTGGATATTTGTTACGCATTGTATACGATATTTTATCTCCAACGTAACGACAGACGATACATTTACGTATATTGATGACCAAAATGAGCAATATGGCAAAGTATGAAAACGATCGGATAAGAGATAAAAATGACCACTGACACGAAAGCCATGTGAAACGTAAAGAGGTATGTAAAAATGATAGAAGTTACTTTTTATAATGAACTACATACTATACTATTTTTTTTTCTTTGGCGTGAATTATTCACTTTAATAATAACTGTTTCACATATTATATTCTTATTTCGATATTTACTAGTTTCATATTAAAATCAATTCGAATGGTAATTTTCAACTCTATCAATTAAAGATTTTCATTTTAATAATGACACATGCTCGTATTTTTTTAGCAACATAATTTTTTTTTTTGTCATATTTTATTTTACATAAACATTTATAAATACCAGGAAGGTCTAACAGGTAGACCTCAATGCACCTTCATTAATTACAAACATTGCAGCATTTTTTTTTATTACATAAATAGCTGTATTGATTTCCAGAGGTGGAAGAACACGAAATCAATTAATTAATAAATCTTTTGAAACATCTATGGATTTAGACTTGTACATAATATTTTATACATATGTAAATCAAAGTCAAGAAATATGTGACAAAGTGGGGGGGGGGGGGGTGATTTTTTCCCATTTTACCAGCAGTATTAAAGATAAGCACGGTATCGAGCCTGGTAGCCTCTCGGTACTAAACATAAACTCAAACACCGAGCCATACTGCTGGCTATATAATCCCTAAGCATCAAATGGTAGAAATTTTTCGAAATTTCAGTGTCGTAAGAGCTTTTACCTAAATTAATGTGACTAAACATTTCGTCCTTAAAGGATACATTTCTTTTTCCGGCGCGTTATCTTGATGTCTGGAAAAGGGTTTGTCACAATAGTCCAACGCTTTGAATGACAAAGAAAAAGAGATACAAAAGATACAAGAATATACGTGTATTTACATCGCTCGCATAGCGCCACTTCACATCCATACAATCACGTTTACGAAACGATTCTGACATGAATTACTTTAATTTTCGGCATAAAAAAAAAATATATATATATACGACATTAATCTTTCCCATCAAATCGGGAAACGATTTTCCAGCCATATGCCAATCCAACTGTAATAACCGAGTGTTGTTTCGCGGAAAATTGAAACGGCTAGACGAGGTGCAGATTTCCCGGAGTCTGTATTGAAAAATAGCGCTACCGCTGACGTTATTTACGGACGCCATTTTCACAGAGGCGGCTCGAGGAAACGCGAATAAATTCAGTGAATCAATCACGCTCAACTTCCTACCCTTTCCTATTCAAAACCACTCCATGACTTCGGCATTTGGGGGTGTATCGTCGCAGCCTCATCAACCGCCGAGGCTATAAGTATAGCTATCAGTCGCTGATGATAGAAATATCCTTAGAGCCAACCGCTGATGATAGACATATAGTTTGGAGACATTTGGTCGGGTGGTTCTAAAATATAATATCGCTACTTGAGGCTGAAATCTTTTAAAAAAATGTTTTGTGTAGAACTTTGTTGATAAAATTTTTCATTAAACCGATTCTATGACTGGTGTTTAATAAGACAAGACTAATGCTTCCAAAAACTATTTTTGACGTATTATTGAGGCAAATTAAAGCGGTTTTACTTGAGACACTAAATTTGAGATTATCTTATACATATGTAGCAATTATATTTACGTATATTATATCGTTGAATATAGCAAGAAGGTCACTTTGGTATAATAGCTATTACTGTTGACTCATAGTCAGAATGCAGAATTGCGTCAAATCGATGCAAAAACTTTAATAATTTTTTGATTTGCATAAATAATTATATATATATATTTATGCAAATATTTAGCCGGCAGTATGGCTCGGTGGTTGCGTTTATGTTAAGCACCGAGAGGTTTCAATTCCGTTTAATGCTGCTGATCAGACTTGATAATTTGTGACTCCAAGTCGATCGTTTCCTATCAGCGTTTGCCAATTTATCTGATGTCATTGCTGAAACGGTTCCTCCATTAAATTGGCAAAACCATCCTACCCACTTTGTCACCAATATCTAAATTTGATTTATGTACAATATGTTAAAACTTACAAGTCTAAATCAATAGATGTCTCTATTGATTAATTCATTAATTAATTTATAGTTAATTATGTGTTCTTCAGCATCTCGAAATTCAGAGATAAATGTAATAAAAAATATGCTGCAATGTTTGTAATTGGCTAGGAAGGCTCATTGGGGTTGAGCTGTTAGGCCTTCCTGGTTTATATCAGTGTATATAAATAAATAAATATGTATATATATATATATATATATATATATATATATATATATATATATATATATATATATATATATATATATATAAATATTTTTTCTGTTATAATTTGTATTTGGATCTCATCTCATTATTATTATAATCTTTATTTAATTTTATATATTTTATATAGTCGATGGGGATTGCAATATTTTTCCTGTTATCTGGAATCAAACCTATTATTATGTTTATACTTCTTTTTGACATTCTTCTGAATTTTTTTTTGAAATATGGATGAAAATACAAATCATACAAAACTGGTCGTATATTTTTAACAACAAAGTACAGAGATGACACTTTCTAATGCACAATCTATGTATATACATATGTTAGTAAACACACCGTATAGGAAATGGGTAAGAATCATGAGATAATTATCAAGTATATTCGGGAAGAAAAAGGAATTGTAAGAGAGAGTGCGAAGGCACAGATCCCTCTCTTCCATCCCATTCTAGTTTTGTGGAATGTTTCAGTATTGCGTTACAATACAAAGCCACATAAAACTTATTCTATTCAATGAAATCTGTGTAGTTTTTAAAAAGTGTCTTAAAAATTTTTATACAATTTTTTTTTTATTTTTTTTATTTTTTACATACATATTTTTACATACTTATATACAAATATACCAGGAAGGCTTAACAGGTAAACCCCAAATGCGCCTTCCTGGTCCACATAATTATTACATAGATACATGTAAATCTAAACAATATCTGACATCTATGGTCAGATATTACAAACATCGTATGAATACGCTAAATGAATAACTGTCACGTAACAATACGATTATTTTTTATATTCGATAAACAACCACAGAGACATCTATGGTGATCAATATGGCGAAACCTAAGATATAACAATAACTAAAGGTTTGCAACAGAAAATTGGGAAGGAAAGGAAGGAAACGCTAATTTTTACAAGAACAGTTTCAATGAAAATCAGAAAAATTGGCAAATTCTGATAAGAAACGATCAACATCGACAAACCAAGGTCTGGCCAACAACGAGACTAAGTGGGACTCGAACCCGTAACATCAAGTACGAAATAATTCAACATTCACCACTAGACCACGCTGCTGGTTAATTGAAAGATAATAGTAAATATTTTGGGTTTAGATTGTACAAAAAAAAATCGATTGTTTGATCGGATGTAAGATATTATTTCTCAATATGAAGTTATATAACAAATTTTAACTGCGTATAAAAATCTCATTACCATACAGATATTGAAAAACGTGTCAGGAATACGTATGTCACCTACGGGATTCCCTTATCAATAAATTTACATTTTAATGTATGTGAAAGAAAGTGTAAGACTGCTTTTTTCCCGGCTGAATGCGTAATATCGTTTATCTGCCGAAGCTCAAATTATACGGGACTCTGGCAAAAGCTCCCTTGGAAAACTCTTATTATCGGACGTATTACACGCGAACCACGACGTTTCTTTTCTTTTTGCATAAAAGGAAACCGACTGGGGGAGAGTATAAAGCTCTCAGATTATTGGGATTGTTCATGAGACGCACTCGAGACGAATCATAATTTTTTTTCGCGATGACTCGAGTGTGTTCGATGTTTTTGTCCTAGGTTTATATTTGCGACGAGAGAGCGTCGTAATAAAGAAGGCGTGCTCAGTGAAGTAAGATGGACGGGGATGAGGCTTAAGCCTGACCCGTATACTTACGAAAGATTTAAGATATCGCGAGGGTCGAGAATCGGAAAGTTTTTTTTTTATTTTGAATTGACCTAAGAGTAACATATGCCTTTTACCTTTTGGCGTATACGACTTTACGACTGTTCCCAGTGTATTTTAATTGGAAAGTCTGCAACGCATGCAATATTGAGACCATGTCAATAATATGCTGGTGTATGTATACTGGCTCTTTTTCATTGTATTAAATTTGCAAAATGCATATATTTTCATTGAATGTTTATGTATGTATGTAATAATTATCAAAATTGCTCTGTAAGTTATAAAATTTGAAGGAATACCGATCGTTAGCGTAAGTAATATCTTTGCCTCTTTCTGGCTTACGTGAAAGAAATTTTCGTTTCAATTATGATTTTAAACACGACTTTTCGCTTTCAAAGCAGGTCAAAATTCCTTTTGGTGGTTTCATTAAAAACACCTTTGCGCTAGGATTTTGTAAGGATTATTTGCGATCACAACTTGATGAAAAATTTCGTATTTTTTTTTTTTTGGAATCAAAATATTATTACGATATTGTAACAAATGATCATTTCAATGTTTTTAATTTAAAAAAAAAATATATATATGTGGGATTTTATGTGTGTAACATAGATTCCAAGTGAAACGCAGATTAAGTCAGAACTATGTATTTATTAACACATGCTTCGGGCTTGTTCTCCAACAAGTGACCATAACAACACGCATCCGGTCTTTTCCAGGCATACCACACACACTCTATCTCGGCTCGTTTAAAAATCAATTCTACATTCGGTCATTCCTGACTGTCATTCGCCCTCGGATGACATTCTTCGTCTTTTATATTTTTACAGCATTTCATCTCACATTCTTTTACATTTCATCTTCTACTCTATACAATGTATCATCTTACATTCTTTTAAAACATTTCCTCTATCATTCTCAACAATGTTTCATCTCACATTCTTTTACATTTCATTTTCCACTCTATACAATGTATCATCTTACATTCTTTTAAAACATTTCCTCTATCATCCTCAACAATGTTTAATCTTCCATTCCATAAAATCATCTTATATTCTCCTAAACATGCTTTCAATTGTCACAATTACAATTTAAATCACAATTACAATCATCATCACAATTACAATCATCATCACAACTACATTTCAATACACTTATACATCAATCATTTCACAATTTACATAACAATTACAATTATAACAAATTAATCGTTACACATTTCACTACAAATCAATTTTTTCATTTCACCACAATTCAATCTTCAATAAAGTTACACATAACAATTAAAGTTACACATAAATCATCACAATTACAATTTAAAATTATGTCAAGCAATACAAAACATTAAAATCAATACCTTTACAATGACAAGTTAAATCTTTACATCGGAAACAATCACATTTTATAACATTACTAGAATTAGCAATAAAACATTAAAATCAATACCTTTACAATGACAGGTTAAATCTTTACACCGGAAACAATCACATTTTAAAACATTACTAGAATTAGCAATAAACATTAAAATCAATACCTTTACTATGACAGGTTAAATCTTTACATCGGAAACAATCACATTTCAAAACATTACTAGAATTAGCAATAAAACATTAAAATCAATACCTTTACAATGACAGGTTAAATCTTTATATCGGAAACAATCACATTTTAAAACATTACTAGAATTACATTTCAATACAGTTATCTTATATTCTTCTAAGCATGTAACCAAATTAAAACATGATTCAATATACAAAGCACTTCCCAAAAATACTAGAATAAGCAATAAAACATTACACTTTTCAATCATCAAATTACAAGTAAGGCTTAACTAAAAACCCTCCAGGCATTTCACTTATTCTCTAATTCACAAACGCACACTTCACTTCCATCGGTGCAACTTAAATTCTATCCAATGCCCTCGGCGATTCTCTGTGACTGTCCGAGGAATCTGCCGTCACCCCACAGATATTCTGCTAGTAATTTACCATAAATGAAGTCAACACATATTGGTTCTAGCTCACTGATACATCCAGTAAGTCTTTTATCAATCCATGGTTCTATTTTCTTTTCCATTGAATTAACATCAATCCGACTACGACCGAGCTTGAAAGTGAATACAGTCTCTTTTGGTGTTGAAATTTTGACTGGGTCCCTTAATCCTTCTTGTGATTTAGCCATATCTTTCTCTTTGTCTTTATGTTTCTCCTTTTCTTTATTCTCATCTTCAGAATTCTTCAAATGACTATAATCCTTAGATCCTTTTCCAAATTGATCATCGGGTGGTTCATCTGTATTTGAAAACGGTATGTCTCCGTAGTCCCAAAGTCTTCCTCTTTGCAAACCATCACCGTCCATACTTCCATCAGCCAGGTTCACACCTCCATCAGCCATGTTCGCATCGTCCTCTTCATCATTGGAAACAATGAGTTCTCTTTGAGCAGACATCTCTCGTGAAGCCCGTTGCTGCAAAGGTCTTTTTCTGTGCAAACCATCACTGTTCACACTTACATCAGCCATGTTTACATCTCCATCAGCCATGTTCGCATCGTCCTCTTCATTATTGGAAACAATGAGTTCTCTTTGAGCAGACATCTCTCGTGAAGCCCGTTGCTGCAAAGGTCTTTTTCTGTGCAAACCATCACTGTTCACACTTACATCGGCCATGTTTACATCTCCATCAGCCATGTTCGCCTCGTCCTCTTGTGTTAGAATACTGACTGGTTCTCTTATTTCTTCTTGTATTGGAATACTGACTGGTTCTCTTATTTCTTCTTGTATTGTCAAGACAGTCTTTGTTTTGGTGCTGTTACATTGAGCTGATATGTGCCCAAACTCGTTACAATTGAAACAACGAGTTCCTCTCGTCTTAAACCTACAGTCGGCTGCTAAATGACCACGTCCACCACAATTGTAGCATCGTGAACTCAGTCTTTCTCGGTTTTCACGGTTTCTCACGGATCCCGTCACCCTGGGTTCGTCGTCTGGTGTTTCACCGGCCCCACTTGAATCGGAGTCAATGGGCCCTGCTTGTGCAAGCATTTCTCGTTCTTCAAAGACGAGCTCTTCGTCATCCCACTGGAACTCTTCTATCAGTTTCTGCTTAAGGATAGTCCATGATGTAATTATCCCTTCTGAATCCAGGAACATTCTCGCTGTTCCTACGCAATATATTCTCCCGTAGACCAGTTGCTCCAGGGGCGTCCAGTGGAAGAACTTCGCAAATTCTTCCATGCGCACAATCCACTGGCTGATTGGCACACCGCCGATCCCCTTAAACCGTGGCGCGTATGTCTCGAATTTGTCTCTGTCAAAATATGGCACTTCGTCTTCTTCTTCCTCTTCATCGTCGTCGTCATCATCTTCGTCTAAGTCCGCGAACCTCTGCATCTCCACGACAGTTAGCCGACGTAAAACTGACGCTGACATTGGCGCTATCGTCTTGGATATCATCATCGTCGTGTGGCGTGTTCGCTGACGTGACGTCACCGACGTCACGGGCTTCCGCATTCTCGTCATCGCGCGCGCGTCCTAACCTCAACTGTCAAAACTCCGCGTCGTCGTCTGACCGCTTCTGGCTGTCACTCGAAATGTCTTCAGGCATCCCGGACAAAGCCCCCAAATATAGGATCCGGATGTGAAGGATTCCAAGTGAAACGCAGATTAAGTCAGAACTATGTATTTATTAACACATGCTTCGGGCTTGTTCTCCAACAAGTGACCATAACAACACGCATCCGGTCTTTTCCAGGCATACCACACACACTCTATCTCGGCTCGTTTAAAAATCAATTCTACATATATATATATATATATATATATATAATGTGAGGTCTGAACTTACTTAATTAAAACAAATCTTAAAATTGGTAATTATTTTAGGCTATGCGAAGTATTTATGACAGAAAAATTTAAATAATATTTACCAAAATATAAAAACGTGAAAATTCTTCAAGATCATTCTATATTTTTATTATTACTAGCCTCTTCTTACTTCGCTTTTGATTTTTTCGTCTGATTTCGTCTGACGAAATTTGGGTTCTTATCCGATCGTTTTCAAACTTTGCCATTTTGCTCGTTTTGGTCATCAATATATGTGGAAATGAAGTCCACCATTACGATGGTGAAAAATACTCGTAATAGACACGTTTGAAAATACTCCATAATCTTTCTCGGTGACGTCTATTGTCCACATTGGCGCATTTGTCCACACTGTTCCGATCGTTTTTTTCCTTTTCGCCACTCTCTCGCTATGTCAGATTTTAATTGTTTAAACGCCTATAAAGTTTTATTTTATCTCTCTTTATTTTTATCTACATATGAGCCGCTATATTTGAAAGTGGTGTTTGTCGACTTTTCTTCATTTCAGGAAATATGTCGCAAAGTATCATATATATAGTATCGTTATTATGTGTGTCTGTGTGTTTGCAATAACGCTCGCCGTACTATAATAGTTGTTTCGATTCGACATATGTATGTATGTACATATGTAGGTCACAATTAAAACACTGTCAACAAAACGTACGAATATAATAACGAATCAAGAAAAAACCTCTATATATACTGTTTACTACCAATGTTTCCTCTAGGAAAAAAAATCTCGGAGCGTTTAACGCCATCTATTGAAAATTAATTTAATTAACTAATTAATAATTTTTTGTATTGCTGTTTTATATTGTATATACATATGTAGGTATATGTAGGTAGGTAGGTAGTTTTTAGCATTTTTTTTAATATTAAACAATTCAATATATGTATGTAAATATTAAATTAATTATAATTTAAAAGTATTTGAAAAAAATGACACATTTCTTTTAATTTTTTTTTATTTAATAACTTAATATGCCATACGGCATGCGATGATATTTAATTATATACATATAACAACACTTGTTATATGTATGTATATAATGTTTTGCGTAACAATATTTAAAAATACTGGTGGCCCGTTTTCCGCTTTTCCGAGATTCTGGACATATCGAATTAAACGTAGTGATAGCAATTTATGAATTCAGTGAAACATAAATAGTGTTTTTGGAACTGAAAATTGGACTTCCACCACTTTCAAATATAACGGTTCATACATTGATACTTCTGTTAAGGTATCTAATATAATATATGTATGTAAGTTAAGTTGAAAATGATAACAGCGATGATGTTTTGACGGTTTTATTACACAGTAGTGATATTATATTTCAAAAGATTTCAATCTTATAAGACACGTCATTCTTAAGAGGCTTTTGTGAATGATATTTCTTTTTTGTTTGAAGAAAAAAAGAAAACTTTTTATGAATGAGAAAAAATTTCACTCTAACTACTTCCTGGTTCAATTAAGGTTTTTCTTCGACCTTACCATATTTCGTTCTGTTGTTGTCGGCAAAATTAATTACGCTTTTCCGGGCTGGTATTTTCCGTACGTGCGTTGCTTCTCGGTTAACAATTTAAATATACATACTTTGTACGTTCGTATGTATAGTCAAAGGAAAAATTGCTTGGAGAAATGGAAACGTATATATTTGTTGTTGTAGTTGAAGACGCTAGTGTGAAAATATGAAGGAATTGATAAATTTTACACATTTTTCTCGCGTAAATTTTATATTTAAGGGAGCAATTTATTTTATGATATTTTCAGTACGCACGCAAACTGTGCGAATTCCCACAAAATCATATTAAAGATAATCATCGTGCGTTTCATCATATTTTACTGGAGTATGAAAGCTTGATCTCTAGCACAATGAACGTTCAACACCATTCTCATATCGCATGCGACACTACTATTACTCCACATTGCATATTCTACCAAAATTTGCAATTTATCAATTTGAATGTTGGTATAATAATCATAACATAATTATTCATGTCACATTTACATACTGGAATAAATCAATATAATTTATTACATTTCGAGAAGTACTCACTGTGATGGAATTTCATCCCCATACAAAACAAACCGAAACGACTTACATAGATATGATAATACGAATGCCTTGTTTAGATTGCTACACGCAAAATTTTTACATTGGAATGCCTCGACGAAAACGCATTGCTAGATACCCCCATTTAATAATATAAGAGAAAATTTTGCGGTTTTTTTTAACTACATATGTATACATATAATATTATTCATAAAAAATCCAACTGTTTTGGACAGACAAATAATATAAACTCTTAAAATTGCAATTAAGCGGTTATAATAAACGAGATTTATGTTTATTTTTTACATAAAAAACTAGTGATAAGCCCGATAAAAATTCCGTAAGGTGTGTTATAGGTAAAAACTACCTACCTACCTACATAGAAATAACATAAAACAGCAGTAGAAAAATTCATTTATTATTTAACTTAATTTTTAATATATGGCGCTAAATTTTGATAGCAAACAATATATATACAGGTTTTTTTCTTGATTCTACCACCCAATCCTTACATACATACTAAGTCTCTTTCAAAATCATATATTAGGTTATTGGAATTCTAAATCAAAACCATACATAAAATAACATCTGTAAAGTAATGAAAATTTTGAATTTAAGTCAAAACTGCACTATGAAAAAATACACACATATGGGTTATGAATAAACACTCAATACCTTTTTTGAATATTAATTGGAATCTGGTTCTGACTAACCATAAAACTTAAGTTATTCAAACAAAATCTCTAAGAACTTTCGGAGGTTGCTAAAAACATTGGAATTTAATTTAATTGAACAAAATACATTCGAAAGGATGCAGATCAAGACTTGAAGTAGCAAAAATGAAATTTCCCATAGGAGTGGTGTGGTGGTAAAGAAGAAACAGAATTATAAACTTGAATATACCTACGAAATCCCTTAGGCCTTTGTGGAGCATAAAGCTTAAATCTCGAACCGTTTATACATACATATATGTTTATTTCACTAAGATTTCTCAATTAAAATATCTGGGATAAGTAAAAAAAAGGTTTTTGTCATTTGTCCCAAAAGGTGAAAGAGCAGTGGGGTGGGCCAAATGGATTTGGACAAGCTCTTCTGAAATATGTACATAGGTGGGTGAAGGCATTATAATCTTATTAGGATAATGAGATAGAAAAGCGAAGTGAAGTGAATCATATACGATTTTTTTTTTCGTATATTCAGTCAAATTTTCACTTTGGTGATAAGACTAGTTTTGATATTATACCAACAATACAGAATGGAGAGAAAATAATGAGATAATTAGTATTAGCCTGTATGTCAAAATTGACGCGTCTTATGGCCAAACGCCGTTTGTACACGGATGTCCAAGTTCTAGCCTTTTTTTTAATATTTTTAAATAGCAAGTTTTATATGATGATTTGCGCGTAGATGTATATTTAAAACAAACAATCAAATAATCGATTTGTGAAGTAGGTTGGTTCAAGTGCTGTTTTATGGGTAAATTTGATAGTTGACATTTACTACTCGAGTGCAGCTTGGGGTTCGTTCCAGTTTCAAAGCTCAATAAATTGTTATTTATAAGCATGGTAGGTTGATCAAATTGACCAACCCATGACTTTATCTAGATATGTATTTGAAGAATAAAAGAAGTATAAAAAACAAAATTTGATATTGAAACATGCTCTTTCACACATACTATGAGAGCATTTTCGATACAAATTGAGCGCAAATGTAGGACAACTTACACAAAACAAAAGTTCTAGTTCCGGTTTTAGGATTTTATTAAATTTTTTTGTTATACTTAAAATTACTATAAATATTATAAACGTAAAATATTAAGAAGATAGAAATAATTTAAAAGGTCAAAATAAAATAACGAAATATTGTGTAAAAAAAATTACTACTTTCAGTTTGTGAATTCTAGCCAAAATCCTATCAACTCTAAGTACATAAGTGCTTAAAAATACAAATACAAAATTTTCAGCTTGATACGTTCAGGAGTGTCGAAAAAATTGTGTGGTTACAACAAGAGGAAAAAACTTTCGCAACCGGTTTATATTTAACGATTTATTTTTATTTTCATCACATTGATACGTTGGAGATAAAATATATACAACGCGTTTGCCCGTAAACCTTCTTGACGTTTAACAAGCGTTGTCACTTGTATTGTAACCTGTTCGCCATGACAAGGCGATATCAGATTTTAATTGTTTAAACGCCTATAATTCACTCTATATTTTATAAAATTTGCTCTATAGGTTCTCATTATCTCTAATATATAAATATTTATAGTTTTAACTCTCATATGTATATATAAATTTCAATTTTGGCGTGTAGCTTCTTGTAAGGTAATACACGATATATATTGATTTTTGGCCAAATATGTCAGATCTGACATTTCACGACTAAAAGTGTATCTCTTCACTGGGTTTTATCTGCGAGATAAGTATTCAATAAGAAGTTATGTTGTATCTTATTGTTAATATGATTTACAATAAGCTTACATACATTTAGTTTTTTACAATAAGCTTACATACATTTAGTTTTTTACAATAAGCTTACATACATACATCACATACAATTATTTTTAGTTATCAGCTGATTTAATTTATTGTATGTACAAATTGTAAAATCCACAGACGTCTCAATGGATTAATTCTGTAATTAATTAATTAAATAATTTTTATTTCGTGTTCTTCAGCTTCTGGAAATACAGTGATTTATGTAATAATAAAATGCTGCGTCGTTTTTTAATTAATTGTCCAGGAAGGCGCATTGGGGTCTTCCTGTCAAGCTTTCCTGGTATATGTATATATCTATGTAAAATAAATAAATAAATAAAAAATATATATATAATTAACGCCCAAGCTGCAACTTCTGGTCCAAGAAACTTCATGTCAGATTATAATAGAACGGTGGATGCACTTTGAGTGGGTGCATTGGTCCACTGCGCCGCGGCGCCTGTTTGTGTCGTGCCCCACAGATAAATAGCGGTGGCCGATAAACAACGTTAGCAAACATAACGGGCCGTTATCAGCGACCGGGCCTGGGGTAACGGGCCGTTACACGCTGTTTACACCCCGCACCCAATATGACGGCTGACTTGTTCTGCCGCACCACTAATTACACCACACCAACACCCACCCACCCCAAAACTATTGTACTATCAACAGATAGCGAGCCCACACCTATGTGAGCCCAGACGTGTGCCCACTCAAGGATAAACTGAAACATACATACAGCATCTGATACTGATCTAATTACAAACATTCCCTGTTTCTTCCCGACGGGTTCGCAATCCCCTCCCCTCCCGCCCGCGCACCCATCAAAGTCACCGTCCGTCCTTGGCAAAGCGTCAGGGTGCGGAAATTTAATTGGTTTTGATTTTTAAATGCTTTTTATTATTACTAAATTATGTTCACAATACATCTCATTACTATTTTAATAGCTACTGATCTACAGCACTTTTCCAGCGTAGAAAACTTCGCCATGTCGCACATTTGTACTACACACAGTGGTGTAGTCAGGTCAGGTCAGGGCAGGTCGCCACCCTGGTACTTTGATTGATTAGAAAATTGTTTTTCGAGTAAAATTAAAAAATATTATTAATAACACTAATAGAAGAATAAGAGGCGACTTAATCGAAGTCTTTAAAATCATATATATAAAGACGGTAATCTGTGTGTGTGTGTGTCCTAACTCTCGCCGAACATAATGAACGAATCGATAAAAATCGATTAATTCATTTTTCGACGATACGACTTTGTCGCGACTCGAACCGATCACGCCAAATAGCCTGAATATGGGTCTAAATTGAGCTAATGGTCTCGGATATCACGCCAAATCCAATTTTTCATTTCGCCTTTTTTTTTAAACATTAATTGAAATATTCCTTCTCGCCATATAAAAATAGGTAATTTTAATAATTTCATTTAGCGAGGTTTTGAACCATTTTTTTATGTATTTATTTTCAATTAAATTATAATTATAATTTAAATTATTTATATTTTGACGATATTCGAGAAAAAAATTGATTTCATTCACCGCGGGCGCCGGGAATCGAGCCTCGGACCCTCCGATCCAAACGCAATGGCCCTCACGAGCTCGCGTCGCATGCCATATCCTCGCCCAGAATACGTGTTGTAAATACACATCATATTTATATGCACGTAATTTGTTATGTGTAATAATAATATTTAACGTTACGAGGTCAATGACCATTTGTGTATAATCGGAAAATATTACATTTTGTTAACGTTAACTTTAAGAATTGAAAATTATTACAAATAAAGAATTGAAAACTATCTATGAGAGTCTACGAAAATAACGGTTCCGGTTCCGGATTTTTTTTTAGTTTTATACGGGTATATAATAATTTTATACCCATGCGATGATATTTCATCGGGCTGTTCACTAGTTATAAATAATCATCATAATTGTCCAATTTCCAAACTCATTGCGTTCAATGAAAACACACATCTTAGAGGTCAAACTCTCAGACTCCAAAAAGAAATATTGAATAAATTGACCAGAGATTTTTCCTTTCGAAAAAGAGTGGTTAAAGTTTGGAATAGTCTTCAGAACAATGTATTTAATTCTGAAAACCTTAATATTTTTAAAAAGCTAGAAGTCTTTTTTTAACTTGAGTGAAAAGGTGTTTATCTCCAGTAGTTTCTAATTTGAGTTGAGGGGGTTAATTTGGATTTTTGATGACAATTTTGTATGAAATCGTGTCATCATTTATTGTCAGATACAACTGGTAAATTCCGACGTGCGGTGATTGATCTGTATTTTTATAATCAACCAGAACCTGCCAGCAGCCACAGAAATACTTGTCATCATCGAAAAAATCTGGAATTTGACCATTGAGCTAGTAAAAAATTGTTTTCCACTAGTTTCCGAGTTTTAAATGCTTTTTATTATTACTAAATTATGTTCACAATACATCTTGTATGTATTTTAATAGCTACTGATGTACTGATCATTTTCTATTTTACAATTTTAATTTAATTTTGTTAGTAATGATAGTATTATATTATTATAATGTTAATGTACAGCATAATAGGAAAAAGAGCTCCAAAACCTATTTACAATTCTTATAAATGCTCATAATACATCTACATAATACATAATATTAATTAAACACTCTCTAAAGTCGACGGTCTAAAGCAGATTGTGTTTAGGTAATCTGTGTTTATACCTGAAGGGTATAGACAACGCGGAAATTTAATGATTTTCATATTTGCCATATGTATAGGTGAAAATTCTATTGGAAAAAATAGTCATGCTCTCTCTCTACGCGAGTATAGTAATGATCCGTTCCGTCATAAAATATGAATTTTCCGGCCGAGTAATTTAGTTTCACGCCGCGTGCAAAAAATAAATAAATTTTGCGTTGACACGAAAATGGTCATAAATTAAAAATGTACACTGCGTTCGTTTCATTACAAAAGATGTTTTTATTTTAAAATATATACAATATCAAAAACACATTTTTAACAAAACAAAACACGTCTAGTTACATTATACAAAAATATATGTATATTTATTAAAATCAGAAACATACCTATACAGTATAACAACTTTTTTTCAAAACATGACGCCAAAAGGTTTCTACATATTTATTTATTTTATTTTATTTTATTTTTTTATTTTATTAATTGAAAAATCAACAGACAGGATGTACATATATATGTATAAAAAAAAACAAATAGTAAATAAATAATAAATGTAACATCCGAGTCCAATAATAGATTTTTACAAAAATGAAAAAGATAAATATAAGGAAAACAAATTAAAAAGTAAATAATAAAGGCATGACAAAATATGTAGAACATTGCATAATTAAACTATAGTATTAAAATTATTTTATTTTATTTTTATTTATCCATTATTTATTATAACCCTTTGGATGCTGACCAACGCCAATCGACGTTTTGCCAACAAGTCAATGAGCCTGAAATACGCAGATAGGCGTTGTTTTTTGAGTATGCAAAAGATAAACAAGAATACTACCCGCTACGCCTTTCCAGGTAGCATTGAAAAAAAATGCATTGAACATGGGTCGTGTAATCCGTGTCAATGTTTATGAAGACTGGCTTACACCGGAATTCCTGAATTTATAACCATCTGAAATCCCTAACTGCTAAGTATTTTAGATTGTGGCTTGACATTAAGATAGTGTGCATTATATTTTAACAACAAATCCGGGAGAAAATCCAGGCCCCGATGCAATATTGTAACCGTGGACCCCCAGAACAAAATTTGACCCAACCACTAAAAATATATATGAAATATGTATGGTGTTTGGAAAGTTGTGCTTATTTTATTAAAATCGATTATAATTAACAAAAATATATTTGACATAACAATATTTTCATTTACATATTTAAACTAGAGTTATATTTTGAAACATATAATATTATATACTAACTAGTAGCCTGGGTACAGAAACTTGTGCACTCGGTAAAAAGTTAACTTTATATAAATAAATAAATTAATTAAAATGCTATCGACCCGGCCCTTCTGGGGGTAGCGGAAAAGAGGAGGGGGGTGTGGAGCGTCTGAAATATGCTCCTGATATTGGGCGCCTGACTTGGAAAGGGTGGCGTCAGCGACAGATGCGCTACGCGGGAGCATACACATATCCACAAAGAAACACACATATGTACATTAATTTCGACGCGGGTGAACGGGGAGCGTTTTAATACGCGCGCGCGCCTATTAATTACTTTGCACTATATTTATTATATACTTGTTTTGTTGTTTTACCCGGCTTCTCTCAGGATTTGTAATATAAGCAGCTTGAACATGGGGAATCTAATAGTAAATATTTATTTGTTTTTTTATTAAATTTATTTGAATCGAAATAAAAATTATTCAACTAATCGAATCGTTATAGAAACTGACTTGTTTTCGATTTCCAACCAACTATAGTTACAAACTTACAAAGTCTCTTTAGAAATTATATATTAGATGTATTATATATTATACCGGAATCCGGCGGCTCCTCCGGCGCCCCCCGTCCCCTGTAAATTTTGACTTGTTTTCGAAGTTCCCAACCATTTTCCAACCAAAAATATTTACTTACATACAAAGTCTCTTTTAAAATTATATATTAGATACATGAAACATATAACTTAATTTAAATTCGTGTATCAATTCCTTTCTGAAGTCACCCGTTAACATCAACAGGTACGACACTAGTACTACATAAAGTGTATCAACTGAAAATTAAAGTATACAATGAATCTTATTTCAATTAGACTAAAAATGCTTATTATTCATAAATTATACTGTTCGACACGAAAAATGGTTCAGAGACGAGATATGACTTTTCTTATTATATTACAAAAATTCTGTTGATAACTGGCTTACCTCGACAAAATAAACGAATTTTTGTTATTAATCTACAAGAAAAGTCGAAATATGATTTTTATTTTTTCTCATATAAAAACAATTTAATATATTGTCCCTATTAATTCAATTCAGATTCGTGTAAATACGAGTAAGTACTAGTACGAGCTTTTAACTTGCAATTTTACCGATTTAAAATTTAGCACACTTCCAATTAACACTTTTAAAAGAAAACAAAAAATAGTGTGGCCAGAACACTATCTCGATAAACATGTTTCAATTGAAAAAAACTCAATATAAAATAGTATTAACAGTGGGAAAAAATCCCAAGTGAAAATACGTACATACTTTTGACTTTTGATTTGAACTGGACGACTTCTTAGAGAGATTTGAAAGCTGAAAAGTACTACAAATGAAAGATAAAATACCCGATTATAGATTCCAATATTCATTTTGAACAGGAAATATACAGATTTTGAGACATCGACCGAACAACACCAAGATATAGAAAAATTGCGCGATTTAAAAAACACATATATCCCCGAATCTCCAGCTAATCAACATTTTTTTGTTATTACCAAATTCGTATTTACTGTTCATAGGTCTATAAGAAAAGTCATATCTCGTCTCCGAACCAAAAAAAGTCGTCATTTGTCGAACAGTGTTATTATATATTCATAAATTATCATGGGCTTAATTACAATACATACACCCGTGTCAGAATGACAGATCCGTTTTTCGATTGAATCATTTAATAAAAAGCACCGATGTCTCAATAACTTACCCACCCAATTTCAATTCCATTTGTATGGATAAACTCGCGTATTTGTCTTCGGCAAAATTTGCGAAAGTTTTGAAAGTGTCCTTGATGAAAAGTGTCAATTTCAGTTAGCGTCGTCCCGCCTCTGTCCGGACGAGGATTAACTTGACGAAGACAAATAAAGCATTAGTAAAATAAACATAAATTCAAGATATCGACGAGGAAATCTTGACGGATTCGAAAGTGGCCATCGGCTAAATCAAACCCAATATTGAATCATTCGCTATCGACTACACTTGTTATACACATGTACCTACGTAGAATAACACGATTCTCATGATATTATAACAAACACATGTAAAGCGCCAGTACACGAAGTTTGCAAGCTAACACGGTGGTTTTCCATCGTACGTGCACAAAGTACTCGACAATTATGTTATACGTACGTTATACATTGTAGTACATGCTCGTAATACTACATTTTATAAGGGGGTTGCTTGCACAGTTTCATTATTTTCCATTAAAATGTTGTTCAATGCAAATTTTCAGATATATAATATCAAAAACGTTGCATCGTTACGTTGGAAAATTTCACACTGGCAAAACGAGACCCGCCCAGGATAACGAAATTAATCTGTCAAAGTGTGAAATATTAAACTCCTTCCCCCTAAACGACTGTCAAACACGCACTTAACCGAAAAATGTGCAATACCGTTGTATGTATAGGCATAATATATCAAAAGCGAAATACATAGATATATGTACATATGTTCCACTTTTAGTTAAATTTAATCTTATTAAATTTTTAATGTCTATTTTTTTTATTTATTTTGTGTTAATTAAATATTATCTTATAGGGTAGCATGTGAAGACTGTTATTAATATCCGTTAAAATAAAATATGTTTTTTTATATATATTTTATATTTACATATGATCTTATTTAATGTATGTGTTATTCTGTTTATATTCTTATCTGGCCACAATTTCATATTGCAGTAACCTGCAAGGACACTGTAATATATGTTTATTAAAATAAAATCAAACACAAATGTTAATACCGAGCAATATTTAATTCTGGAATTAAATATTGGAAAGCAATCAAAATTCTGAAATTCTGGAAAGCAATCAAATAAGTTTAATGTACGTAAATAATACAATGTTGTCTAGAAACAAATAATTGTTTACGTGTTTTTATTTTTGTATGTCTGCAATTCGATATAATAAATGAGTGCTTGCTATAGTTTCTTAAGATATAAAGTCCAAAATTTTTTTTAGGTTATGTATGTATTATATATCTATTGAGTCAGTTTTATATTTTACTACGTTTAAAAGGATTAGTTTTCAAGCTCAATATTTATATATTTTTTTTATCTAAACGTAATAATCAGAGCGGTAAATGATTTTTAATTACATTGTGAAATATTCTAGGAGGGCCTCATTTACAAATTCTAATTGGTGGGTTTAGATAAAAAAATATTTAAATTGAGATTGAAAAATCAATTCGTGTAAACGAATTGAAATATAAGACTGGTCCTAAGATACATGCATATATAATAGCTTGAAAAAAAACTTTATCTATTGCTAAATAGATAAATGTAAACTTTTAAAATTCGCTGGATAATGAATTATTTTAAAGCAATCAAAATCACGATCAATAGAGAAAATATGTGACTATTATTTCCAATACACACTTTTTACATAGCTATACTAGATTTTGTGTCGAATCTGTAAAAATTGCGCATTTTTTTAAATGTCATATGACAAGTACTCGAATATTCGAATTATGTAAGTGGGTCAAAATTAGTAAATATTGATTGGTCTCCGTTTCGGTAATTTTTTTATTGCTCATTGGTACTACATACATATGTACATAGTAAACATATGTATATATATTTCATAATGAAGAAAGATAAAAGATGCCAGAGATATGGAAATGGGTTCTCATTTGTTCAATTAAAAAATATTTAAAACAAGATTTTTACTGATTATGAAGATTTACGTTTTTATATAATCATTTACAGTGAGAAAGATAAACCGTAAGACAATTACTTTTCTGTAAAAGCTGCGTATGACTGTTTGTCAATTTAACATTGAACGAGCCGGTCGTTGAACCTTAAAACTTTTAAATGAGTTTTCACTTTTAAATGAGTTGCAAAATATATTCATACAAGCCAACAGCATAGCTCGGTCGTTAAGCTTCTGCTTAGAGTTGAGAGGCGCCGAATTCGGTCGTATGAGCTGACCTCGATTGAAAAGAATTTTTCTGAGTATATGTGTAGTGCTTCTGGTCAGACCTGGTTATTTGTGACTCCAGATCGATCGTTTCCTATCAGAGTTTGCCCATATTCTCTGATTTCATTGTTGAAACGGTCCCCGATTAAATTGGCTAAAAACCTTCCTACCTACTATGTCACCACTACTTGAGTATGATTAATGTACAATCAAATGTATGTACAATTCATAGATGTCTCGTTAATTTGCGATTTTTCAGTATCTCGTAATTCAGAGACTTGTGTAATGCTGCGTACGGACCAAACCAACGACGATTTTGCTCAAACGTTTTAACCAGCAGGATAAAACCAGTAGCGTACAAAATATCGAAATAAAAATTAAATTCAAAATTAAAAATATTATTATTATATTAAAATTAAATTCAAATATCAAAATAAAATTATAATCAATATATTAAATTTAAAATAAAATATTGAAAGTTAAAACAGAACATGCCCAATTTAAATAAATTTTCGAAATTGACCTAAAATTAGATCATCAACAATCACATACAGGTAATCCTCGACTTTTGTTTGTCGAAGATGTTTTGACTTACGTAGATACGCACTAAGATCGAAAAAAAAAATCAAAGAATTATTATTTTTACTTCCCCGTAATGCGCAGTTACTGAGAATATATCATGTGTTAGTATGGGTCACCGAGTGATGGTCCCAACCCGACACGTTGTCGGTTTATCAAACGAAATTTTTTTAGTCTTCAATTGTTTCTCTCGTCGAAATAAATCAATTAATTAAATCATTTCAGAGGTAAATTTTATCGGATAATGTCTTCAATTGTTTCTCTCGTCGAAATAAATCAAATAATTAAATCCATCTCAGAGGTAAAATTTATCGGATAATGTGTGATTATTGATTTTATTTCGACGAAAGAAAAAAAAAACCCTTTGACAAATCACCGACATTTTTTTTGTTAAATATTTCATCGACGGCGAAACACATTAGTGTATCGTGACGACTTATAAGAAACAATAACAAGGTTTTTTTCGCTCGTAATTATAATATTTCTCTGGTTGTAATGCGTATCTTCGTAATTCAAAACATTGTTGTGATTCAAAACATCAACGATGATCTAATTTTAGCTCAATCTCGCTCGTTAGCTTAATTTTGATATTTAATTTCAATTTTTTTATTTAATTTTTATTTCGATATTTTGTACGCTACTGGTTTTAAAAGTTGGCCCAAAATCGTCGTTGGTTAAATATTTCCGAAGGGGGAAACACAGTAGTGTATCGTGACGACTTATAAGAAACAATAACAAGGTTTTTTTCGCTCGTAATTATAATATTTCTCTGGTTGTAATGCGTATATTCGTAATTCAAAACATCAACGATGATCAAATTTTAGCTCAATCTCGCTCGTTAGCTTAATTTTGATATTTAATTTCAATTTTTTTATTTAATTTTTATTTTGTACGCTACTGGTTTTAAAAGTTGGCCCAAAATCGTCGTTGGTTTGGTGCGTACGGACCATAATAAAAATTCTGCATTGTTTGTAATTTGCCAGGAAGGCGCATTGGGGTTTACCTATAAGGCCTTCCTGGTATAAAAATGTAATAATACTCAAAATAAAACCTTTCAATTAGACGAAAAACAATTTGCTCGAAAAGTTTTAAAAGAGGAAAATAGAAAATAAAATAAATTCGCAATTTCTAAAAGAAAATAAAGTCATAAATACAAGTAAAAAAAATATTCCACCTAACCGAAAGAAAAATGTGATAGCATCCCATCAAAGCGAATGAAAATAAGTAGCAATTCCGAAAGTGTAGTCCCGATCAGTAAAGAGTTTGCAAATGTTCATACAAAAATACACACGCTCATATACATATATATGTGAACAGACGAACGGCTATTCAATTTTATATATAGCAACATAAATATAAATTTAGACTGATTTAGGATTCACCTTTCACCCTTCAACAAAATAAATATTACACTTATGTCTCCAACAGTACCAAATAAACACGCCAAATATATCATTGCCGTTATTACTTCATCCACATGCCGTAGTATAGATGAAGTATTGTTTTTTATTCTTTTTTATTTCATACACGTACAATTTTTTTCACACATTGTCTCGTCTAGCCGTATTTCATGACGTGTGTGTGAAACATTCGCCAATTTATTTTATACGAGCGCGAAAAGACATACACGCAGCGAAAAGCAGAATTTATGTATATCCGATTGTAACATAACGACAGTTTGGTACTACGTTGTAAATAACTCGGGGGTGGCTGCAAACAGCTTATTTTCGCAAAACTCTCACGGAGTGAGAACAGATGAGCTCGCGTCCTCCGATACCAGGGGGGCTTATCTCACGTCTCCTTTCCTGAAACCTGTGAGAAACCCCGACGAAAAAGGCCTCCTTAGCCTATTCTCTTAGCGTGGGCTAGATACATACAGGCATACATACATACGTAGTGCGAGAAAGTCCACATAAATAATTCTGAACGCGATGCACCGGCGAGTCGTTGCCGGGAATGAACTCGGAACAAGAAACTTACACGTCACGACCGGAAGATAAATCTTGCAGGCCACATGCGCAAAAATATATCGCCCTCATCATTCCGGCATGACGCGTGATAATATATTTTATTTTCGCGCATAATAAATACGTGATGGGGTATGAAGTGCGCCGATGGGAGATATCGCAAACAAACGACAATATACGCTCAACGTCCCTCGATCCGCCGTTTTTATTTGTCTCCGATGTGCAATTTCGTCTTAAATGTGCCGTATATATGTACATACATACATATATACGAAAAATATGGAAGATAAACAAAATTAATATAATACACGTTTTATACGCCGAATGCTGTGGGGCTTTCGATCGGATATCAAAGTCTCGGACTGTTATGTAAGTTATACGGTTTCCTTGCGAGTAAATTTGAACCGTTCGATTGTACTTTTGACGTACATATGCATAACTATGCTATTACATATTAAATATCATGACTATGCTATTACATATCTAACGTTGGATGGAGGGATGTTAGAAAGAGCCGAAAGACTCATATACCTGGGTACCTGGCTAAATGAAGAGATGGACCCAGATGAAGATATAAGAATGCGCATCGAGATGGCTAGAACAGCATTTATCAAAATGAAGGCGGGGCTTACAAACAAGCATCTGAGTCGTCTAGTTCCAAAACCCGGTATCTGCATATTTGGCCAAAACTGAGATAAAAATGTATTCCGATTCTAGGAATATTTTCTGTATACTTATACTTGAATTCTTTCTAAAACCAAGTTAAATGACTAAAAAAAAATATTTAAAATCTTGTTTTGTTCCAAAGAACGGCAAAAATTCTCTCTGTTTATTCGAATTAACGGCAAAACTGCCGACAGCCAATCAGAACACTGCATATGGCAAGATGGCGGCCATTTCGGCCGGTTACCTGGGTGCAACTGTCATTCCGCATTTCCTTCGTAATTGCTGTTATCATGGACGGTCTGTCTCGAAAAAACCAAAGATGGAGATACAAGAAAGAAAACAATCCGAAAGAAATCGTGAGCAAATGAACGGAATCGCCGTGAAAGGACAACTCGGGAACAAACACCGGCAAAATCGTTTTCAAGTCTTAATATTTCATTTAATCTCAAAAATTTTCCAAAAAACTGAATTGCAAAATAGCTTTAAATCGTATATCTTCCATTAAAATAAAACTTTGTAAATGAAATCCAATAAATAAAGTTGTGGCAGAAAAACTGCGTTTACCAACAAATGAGTGAAATGCTTTTACCGGGTTTTGGAACTAGACGACTCACCTCAATCTTCGTACGCGTTTGAGATTCGCGAAGAGCTCCGTCTGGACAGGATGTGAAACGTAGACTCCAAAGACCAGGATGATCAGCCGCATCGAAACTTTTAAGATGTTTGTCAACAGGTGTATACTGAAGATCTTGTGGAACAAAAAATATCAAATGAAGCTGTCCTCGGCGTGATAGGCAGAGGCAGGGAACTTGTTTCTGTCATCAAGCGGAGAAAGATGGAGTACCTCGGACACCATGATACGGAGTCCAAAATACGAATTTCTCCGTTTGATAACCATGGGAAAAATAGAAGTTAGAAAATTAATTGGCAGGAAAAAGTTGTCTTATCTTCAAAACACGCACATGTGGACCGATATGAGCGCCGAAGATGTGTTCCGAACCACTGAAAACCGATATGGATATCAAATAATCGATGAGGTGATCGCAAACGTCCAGGCATTGAGAAGAAGAATAAGACATATTAAAGGCCGTTTATATTTTCCAGCACTGCAAGTCTACAGCTCGCACAACACTGCATGGAAAATACTTATATTCATACTATACAGCACCGGTCATTTCCGCTACGCCACGTTAATTCTTGTTTTGAAAAAGTGCAAGAAAAAACCAAGTGGTTAGCATATATGTTTTCGAACAAAGTAGTCATGGGTTCGAGTCCCATTAGTTGCTGCCGATCTGACCTTGGTTTATGATTCCAGGTCGATAATGTCGACGATTGGAGTCACATATCTAAAGTTTGGCCGGAAACACAGCCAGGGATTGAACCCGTGACCACACAATTGAAAGCATTAAACGCTAACCGTAGATCTATGCTGCTGACTACAATTATATTATTATCTCATAATCAGTCAACCTGGTGAATTTAGTGAAAAATGAAGTTAGTGAAAAATAAAATAAGTCAAGAAAATGACCGTAACAATTGAAACTATTTTCAAATCGAATTGTCTTCATAATGAAAATGTACTAGACAATTGTGATAAAGGTGACTATCGAATATTTTTTAAATGGCAATGTTATGTTATGTAACTCCTAAGCAATGTTATGTACTTATAACTTTATCTTTTACACACTATATACATAATTTGCATTACAGGCTCTCACTATCTATGTATATCACTATCTGTCATGTATATTTTTTCTTCACTAATTTTACATTTAACCGTGAATATATTTGAAATTAAGATCCAAAAAATAAAAATAAAATGTATTAAATAGAAAAGCGTCCATGAAAATGAGTATTTCTTTTTAATAAATATAAAAGTATTTCAGTTTCAAACTTAAGCAATTAAATTCTTATTATATGAAAACGATTGCCAAATCTGGTAAAATCTTATAAGTATAAATCCCTTGCAACGAATGGGAATTTGAATATTTTATTTTTCTCCCGGAAAACATTCTATTTTTTATATTTGAAATTGATAAAGTTTTGAAAAATTTCCACCAAGCAGAAGTGGCACTTTGTGTTGTGTTTTCCGATTTTGTTTGCGTTTGACCAATACTTTCCTTTGAAGCGATAAAGTGCATCGAATAGAACCTACAAACCGTGCAGGGTTCAACATTGAATTTGCATACCAATTCCACATATTATATTTAGACAAAATACATACATATATTATATAATACATACGTACTTATAGAGAGACCTCCCAAGTGAAGGTACAAACGCACAGTTTGTATAGACGAAATCACAAACACTTTCCCGAGACACCCATGCGTATTTCGCTCCTTTTTATAGGGTAATTTATTGGATCGATAAATTTCGATTTGACAATCGAGTGGCGTATCGCGAGATGGCGTCACATAAATTTCTCTTTCCTTTTGTGCTTCGAGAAGGCTTTGCGGGCGCCGCAAAGCCACGCCACTTACAACATCAAGTAGAAGAAGACGCAAATGACGTATCTCCGCTGCGAGTAACGGATCTTTTTTACCACCTTTTACTGCTTTATTCGCAGTGCGAAAATTTGGGGAAAGTAAAGAGAGCGAGTGTAAAAAAAGAGTCGTTTCACTTGTTGATGCGGCCGCACGCGGATGATGAAGGTGCGCTCTCAATCACGGAAGGAGGCTTTTAGACGCTCTCCCTCTCTGCTCCGCCAGTTCGAGCTTTTCCGGCGTATTTTTAGTGCGTCGTGAAAAGCTGGAAAAGCTCACTCCACTAAATAAAATCAAGCGAAGCCCTTATTAGGCCGAGGGCATCGCCATCCACGGTTTGCCCGAAAGCACCTACAATAGAAGCGCCTTTGTGTAGATTTGAACGGCATATTTTCTCTGCGACGCGTTTTTCGCGTTTCCTTCGTCAACTGGTTTTATGACACTCGCAAAAGATTTATGAACCGAGCGTGTCCGACCGAATGACGGGAGACGAGGGGGTTGTTGCGAATGTGGCGCCCCCAGCGCTGCACTCAACTCTACCTTTGTGCTTGACGGCTATAAAAACGAGACAAATCACCATCTGATGTTTTGAGAAATGTACGTCGTTCAATTTGTACTGTACTCTACTATTTCAGTTACGACTTTCAACTTGTTATTATCATTGGCATATTATTGCTTAAAAACATTGCGTGGCTAGTGCATATTTTAAATAGCTATACATACATTGCAATTTGTATTTTTTGTATTTTATGTTTGTTTTTTTAGATTGAATGTAGTTTTGCGTAATAGACCTAGTACTAATAAATAATGTTTTGACATTCGTAACTTCATAAATCTCAATGATGGCAAACAACATTTTGTTGCTGCAGCTTATTTTTTTCATATAGTGTAGAAAAGCTATGAATATTGGTAAATGACTTGTAAAAACAGAAAAATATTATAATTTGAAATGGACGATATTTATATGATTTAGATAAAGTAATACATTGTTTACAAATCTCAATAAATTACAAGAACTGTAAATAAGTTTTTGAGCTCTTCTTCCTATTATGCTGTACAATAATATAATACTATTTTTATTTTTATTTTTTTTATTTTATTTTATTAATTTAAAAATCAACAGACAGGATGTACATAGATATGTATAAAAAAACAAATAGTAAATAAATAATATATGTAACATCCGAGTCCAATAATAGATTTTTACAAAAATGAAAAAGATAAATATGTATGAGGAAAACAAATTAAAAAGTATAGAATAAAGGCATGACAAAATATGTAGAACATTGCATAATTAAACTATAGTATTCAAATATTTGGAAAAGGTTATAAAATAGAATATAAGAAGAAATTGAAATTTACAAATATAAAACAAATGAAAAAGGTAAATACAAAATAAACAAATGAAAAGGAAAAGAATGAAAGCTATAATATGATTAAATAGCACATTACATAACTAAACTAAAGTATAAAAATATTGGAAAAATAGAATAGGAGAAGAAATGAATCAATCGGTCAAGATTCTCTTGATGTTAGACCTGAATTGATGTAGGGAAATACCAAATAGATCAACCTCATTCAGCTCTCCGTTAAACATACGATAAACGCGCTGCAGATAAAAATATTTTTGGGAATTAGTATTGAAAAGATCAAGTGAAAAGTGTGCAACGCGTCTTGAGTACCGAACTGGGATTCTGAAATTAACCTTATTCAGTAAATCAGAACAATCAAGGAAACCATTTATGAGCTTAAAGAAGAATATAGCATCAGTATGTCGTCGCCTGACAGAAAGATTGTTAATAGAAAGGATTTTTAAAATGTCGGAAACAGTAGAATGGGTATACATAGGTAGGAAAAAGGTAGCGTAAGGATTTAATAAATTTAAGTTGAACTTTCTCAATACAATTAATATGGGATAAATAAAAAGGTGACCAGATAATTGAGGCAAATTCAAGGTGAGACCTTACAAAGGAAAAATAAAGTAATTTTAGTACATAAGGATCATTAAAGGGTTTTGTAGAGCGGAGTAGGAATCCAAGAGATTTAAATGCTTTGTTGGTAATAAAAGAAATATGTTCAGGGAAATCTAGTTTATTATTGAGTATTACACCAAGAAGATCCTTAATAGAAGATGACGTGTTAAGGATTGAATGATTTAATTGATATTGATTAGTAATAATTGACTTATTTCTAGTGAAATTTAAAATAGAGCATTTTTCTAGATTAATAAAAAGATCATTATTTAAACAATATATAGAGAATCTATCTAGATTACTAACAAAATTAAATTAAAATAGAAAATTATCAGTAGGTCAGTAATAAATAAACAGTATTGCGAACATAATTTAGTAATAATAAAAAGTATTTAAAAATCAACATCAATAAATTATATTTTTAATTAACTAAAATCGAACATATACTATCATTTACAGCCATTTGCCATTCACCGTCTAGTGCTGTATGAAAGTATCTTCTGCAATTTTCTAATTCTCAAATCCAATTCATTTTTCTGGTCACAGTGTCATATTGGGATGACCGGTGAAGACCCTGTGGTATATTTGTGTATTAAAAATAAATAAATAATTTCAGGCCACACATTTTATTTTATTAGCCAGCAGCATAGCTCAGTAGTTGCGAAATTGGTGAACTTTAAGACGCTTAGTAACTTATGTATATTTGATTTAATAAAATTTGTAAGAGATATTGGAATGGAGATGCCAATTCACAGGAACGGTTTCAATGAAATTCACAAAAATGGGCAAACTGTGATAGGAAACGATCGACCTGCAGTCACAAAAGGTCTGGCCAACAGCTACTAATGGAAATTGAAACATGACCACTCTGCTCGAAAGTATAATATGCTAACATTCTTATTGTGTTATTCTTTAATCATTTTTTGTATATTTATTATAATAATAAAATAAAAAATAAATAAATATATAGATGCCAACGAAAGGGTTTCTCAGGTTGTATTTCTTGCTGCAGCATATTGCGCAGTGCATACATAAAATTACCTGCTATCAATGGCTGATTCTGAAATCATAACCAAATTCAATATTTCTTCAGAGGAATATTAATAATTGTCGCTTTTACATTTGGAAACGTCCACTGTTGAAGATTTGAATTGCGTCAGAAGTTATTTGAGTTGTGTGTAAGTTTAAGGGCAAACAATAAAAATCTGTCTTCTGTCTAGCAATATGAAATAACTTAGCCTTATAGTACAAGATGTGAAATTATCTTTCATTCTATTATACGAAAATGCGACAAACATCGAAAATAAAACAAACACACATATCTTCGATACGACTAACATCAGAATCGATACGAATTGAATATCATAGGTTTATAGATAGACAGTAGACACACGGGATATGTATTTTGCAAATCCACAATAGGATTCGACGGCGAGACCTTTGTAGTGAAATGTCACCGACAACTTGTTCATTAATATACATTTCTGTCACTGAAATAATAACCAGTTCGCCTCATCGCATGCCTCGCATTCGCAGTCGAGGGTAACAGTTGACTGTTGACTTAGGAATATACAATACATATAAACACGCAAATGGGAGACCGTACGTATTGCGGAAGAATAATATTATCGCTTCGCACATCCACACACACATATAGTGATAAATTTTAAGGAATCGCATTTATGCGCGTCTCTGTGTATTCGCATGTCCTACATTTTGAACTCGGCCGAAACAGTGCGGAAGCGCGTGCGTGCCATTTGATACAGCGCACCCACAACACTAAACGATTCTGGGAAACGCCGGATGCTGGAGGAAAATCCCTCTGGGAATGGGTCGCAAGACGTACTACAGTTGTTTAAGATGTTGACAAATATAATATGAAAAGGGCGAAATTCGCCGACGATCCTTTCTAGGCAATTATCTCAACAACGCGAAACATTGTAATTTTTACGAAGTGTATTCTCAAATGTATATAAATATCTGTACATTTTACATATGTACATACAGAAGTCACGTCGTATTTTTACAGAATTTTATTTCTTTTATACGAGCTTTGTTATTACTTTCACTGACTGCCTGTACGTGGCGTAGGATTTGTGAACTAATTTAAAGCCAATTCCAATCTTCCGATCGCTTTAATATTTTATCGGCAAACCAGTGGTTCTTAACTGGGAGTGCGCGGACCCCTTAGGGGGTCGATAAGGAATATCAGGGGGTGCGGGAGTTGTTTCTAAGAATATAAATTTAATTTTGTGATAATTGAAAACCATTTTAATTTTCGATGACATCGGGCAATTTTTTTCATTTCCAAGAAGTGGCGAAAGCACTTGGGTAGCTATAATTAAAATAATATAATGTATGGCACAATATCGCGTCAAGTTCTCTCCACATTTCTCGCAAATAATAACGACAGTTTTCTCAGAATTTGCACACCGTCGTCTCCACTGGTATTCTATTTACAATTGCGACAGTGACAGTATAACTAAAAAAAATCGATTACAAACGTTATCCTACCATTTTAAAGCAGAAACAAATACATAATTGTTCAGTGATTAAAGCCCGAATACGATATATTGATCACACAAACGTAAGAATTTTTCTCGCAAAATTTTGAATAATATATTTTTTTTATTATATACATTATTTATATTATTTAATTAACCGTAGTAAGCCCCCCCATGTCAAAAAAACGCCAGTGGGAAGACGATTATGTTGGTTACGGATTCACTTGTACAACAGAAAAATATGGTACGCAACGACCTCAATGCATCTTATGTTCCAAGATGTTTTCAAACTCCAATCTTAAACCATGAAAGTTGTTAGAACATTTCAACAATGTGCATAGTGAAGTCAAAGAAATCTTGATTTGATGCCAGTGGTACAATCACAAAATTATGTGGCGCAACAATTCAAAAGCCCTTGTTAGAAGTGTCCTATTAAGTAGAATATCTGTACGCTCATAAAAAAAAGCCTCACACGATTGCCGAGGAATTAATAAAATGTTGTGCATTAATAACAGCTAAAACTTTATTAGATCCTGAATCACAAAAAAAAATCCAACAGATTCCATTATAGAACGATATAATTCGATCGCGAATCCAGCATATGAGTGAAGATATTTAAAACATAAAAGTCAGTCCTCTAAAAATAAGCATACAACTGGATGAGTCAACTGACGTGGACAATTTCTGCCAGTTCTTGGTATAAAGGGAAAATAAATAATAGAAGAATTTCTATTTTGTATGTAATATGTAAATGTACATATGGGTTTTTAAATAAACAATATTTCTAGCAATAATTGTATTTTTCTAAATAAAAGATTCTAAAACTCATTTTTTAAGGGGGTGCGGGAACATATTTTCAGATTCAAAGGGGTGCGGCTCACTGAAAAGGTTAAGAGCCACTGCTCAAAAGTAATCAAATGCCCCTGAAGAAGCTAATCATATATTTTTTAAATAATATACATACATATATAACATGAAGGCATATCAGGTAAACACCAATGCGCCTTCCTGGCCAATTACAAAAATGCAGTATTTTTATTACATAAGTCGCTGAATTACGAGGCACTGAAAAATCTAAATTAGCGAGAAATCTATGAATTTTAACTTGCACATTAATTTTATTGTACATTAATCATAATCAAATAGTGGTGACATGGTAGGTAGGACGGTTTTTATCCAATTTAATCACCTGGAGTCAAAAATATCCAAGTCTGACCAGCAGCATTTCAGATATACTCACGGGATTAAACCCGGCGCCTCTCGGTGCTAGGCAAAAGCCCAACCACCGAGTCATGCTGCCGGCAACAAAATGACCAGATTCAACTGTCAGATCGACGTGAAGATTTATTCGGAAGTATTTCCGAACTGCTACTGGTCAGATTTGGATATTTGTGATTTCAATTGGATCGCTTCATAGCAGAGTTTGCCAATTTATCTGATTTCATATTTGAAATAGTTCCTCATAAAATTGAAAAAACCATCTTACTCATTATGTCATGAGTATTTGAATATGATTTCAAAATTCATAATCTGTAAATTTATATGAGCCGTTACATTTGATAGTGCCATAAGTCCACTATCAAATATCTTCATTTCGAGAAATATTTCGTAAAACAATAAATATATTGATTTGCGTTTAACAATATACAAAAATACTGATGGCCTGTAATACGTTTATTCTGTTTTCCGCGATTTTGGACATATCGAATTAAAATAAGAGATAACAATTTTTGGATTTAGTCAAACAGAAATAGTGTTTTTTAGAACTGAAAATTGGGCTTTCAAATATTAAAAAGTCTTTCAAATTGAATACCACATATGTCTCTCAGAGGAACCCATAATAGCATCGTGTGAAAAATATAAATTAAAAAAAAACTACGTTAAGCTGTGGATAATTGTTGTTAAAACTTCCCAGGAAAGGTCATCATTATCAATAATGAAAATCATATAATATGAATTTATTTATAAATATTTTTTGTATGGGCTATACTACATACATACATACATAAATTGAAATACTTAATACATGAATTCTCAAATTGGATTTTGCTGGAATTTAGTAAAGTTTACGATATTGATAGCAGATCTGCTGTGTACATCGTGAATTGCCTTTGTAGCATTATGACCTTTATAAATCTCTAAAACTAAACGGATCAAATTTGAATACTTTTTTTTGACATTTTAATAATTCAAAAGGGTTTTGTCCAACCACTGGAAGAATGTATGAAAAGGAACCCTCCTTTATATAACACAAAAGTCACATACAGTACAAATGTTAATGGTGGGCTCAAAAATAAAAAAAATCGTAAAATCTGCAAAAATCCTACATTACTAATGCATCACCCGATATTCGCATGTATATTTAATGGATGCGGGCAAATAGTGGTGCAATATTTTATTACATTTTAAATATTCAAACCGGGACTACTATCTTGTGGTCTCACGTTTATACCCGGCGGGGCACGGGGTAAATATTGCGAGGAAACCCGACAATGCCTGCAACATATTACAGGATTGCTTATCATTTGAGAAGGACGTTCAGAATCCTTGACTTTCTCCTTGCGGAATCCTCGAACGTTTCCATTTACACTATAAATATTACGGTTTTGTGTGAAAATTTAATTCGCAACGTTTTGAATCGTCGAGTGCGGGCCACCTCTCTCTCCCGTGCTTTTACACGTGCGCACGCACATATTAATTGTTACAGCGCACTTTGTTCCCATAATTGTCACAGTTTACGAGCGTTATTATTAAATTTTAGTGTCGTGTAAAATTCGCAATGGCTTTCCCTTCCGCGTGCGATTTATTACTGTGCGAGAAAAAAATTCGATTCGACTTGAAAATAAGTCAAGTTTTGTAGTATTTTACGCGATAAACGCGGAAATAATAGTTGAAAAGTTGTGTTGAATTATAATGTAAAACAGAGAGATACGGATAAAAGTTCTGTGAAGTTTGTTAGGGACAGATGTTGGATTATACAAAGATAAGTGACCAGGATATCATTTGTTATAAACTTTGAGTCGAAAGCTTTTGTAATCCTTGACCCACTGTTTCATTTTACTTTAACGCAATATAATATTAGACGTATTTCATTATTATTATATCATAAATAAACATTTTTATTTATAACAATTGACGCAACCCTATATGAGAAGTCTTTCATTATTATAATAAAAACAAATTATTTTGTTCATAATAATGAAAGAATTTATGTTGGAAATGAACTAATACGGTTTATTATCGGAGATTATCATTCTGTCCTATTTATCGAATAGTTCTCTCGCACAATGGGAGCATTTCTTCATTGAATCCGAAAGTAAACACGTTTGTATATACTATTAGTATATATTTAGGTTTGTATTAGGTTTTTTTATTCATATAATAACATGTGTATAAGCTGTAGGATTTACGTGAAACCTCATTTATGCAATAATAACAAACGAAATCTGAACAGGCATACACGCTCGAGATGAAAAAATATTTATCCGAAAATTCCCATACAACTTCATCTATTTTTTTTGTAATATAATATACATGTATATAATAATAATTTATCATCACATACCTAATTATGTACAGTATTTTTTATTATATTCAAATAAAATTTCACATTTAATCTTTTTAAATGTTCAAGGCTTAATTTATAAATTTAGATACATTACAGTAAGTATATTCACAAAATCAAATTATTGTATTGTATTATATAGTATTGTAGAATTATAACTAAAGCCTTGATAAAAGTTGAAAAAACAAGTAGTTTTATATTCTTATTTCAGTAAAAAATAAAAAAAAACTGGATGTTACAATGAATGTTAACGTTACTTTAAATTAACGCGTTATAATTCTCACAGGTGTATGTTTGAATTTACATATAATCATAAGTCATATTTGAATCAGTAATATCGTCTCTCATATATGCCACCTAAGAAGGGCGAGGAGGGGACGCCTTTTAATAAGATCACGAGTTAAAATTTAAGGATCATGTCATGCCAGATGGTAAATGAAAACAAATTTTCTTGCGACTTAAATAAATCATAAGCGTTACGCTCCCTTAGCCGTGAGCAAACGGGATGGGACGCGAGTAGAGCTTACCCCTAATATTATCATATTACAATTTGTTTGCTTTGGGGGTAGTTTGTAATCAAATACGGGATAAAGGCTCCGAGAAAGGCGAAGGTTTAGGCACTTGAAGCGGGTTCTGCTGTAGCACAGCGAAGGGTACTTTAGTCACTCGAATATCTTATATCAACGGACACGGCGTACGCACGACCATATATGTATGTACATATGTATGTTTGAGTTTGTCTATGTACAGATGTACATACGTATCCGTGAATAAAACTACTGACCTAAATATAAACTGACAAAATATCTAATTTGTGAGTGAAGAGGGGTGGAAAAGCTATTAGTCAAATATAAGTCATTTGAAGGCTAATTGGAACTTTAAAAGGTTGTTTGAACGTTTGCCCCGTTCAAAGCTTTGCGAAGGCGCGTGAAAAATAATAAAACTAAAAGTCCGGAGAATAAATGAGAAATTCAAATAATGAAAAGCGCTATGTTTTTTTCGTCTCTTAGAGAAAAGAAAAAGTGTTGTTGAATTGAAGACCCGGGTTGGGAAAGGTCGTCTTAATAACCAGTTGTTTCTCAATGGCTCAAAGTGTTTCCAAAATATATTTTCTAGACTTACATCCCCTATTCTGTTTAATTTTGCTATCAATACTAATCAATTACTTAGGGTTGATCGTGTGAGAGACTTTGATAGTAAATTATCTATTCGTTTTCATATTGATTTAATAATAAACAAGGCATATAGGAATTTAGGTTTCAAGTTTTAGACTATCCAAGCCCTTTTAATCCCACAGTACTGTTGCATTTATTTTTAATTCATTTGTAAGAAGTCATCTGGAATTTACTAGAACTGTTAAGAATCCTTATAATATTAATAATTTAGAATGTATAAATGAATAATTTCATTCCTACTACAATTCTAAATTTATTCGCAGTGATCGTTTTGTTTTATCGTTTATTATTTTTACTTTATCTATGTAAGTAGTAACAATACATGAAGTTTTGTGATCATGCGAAAATTCGAACTCGAGATTTTGACTGATTCGAACTCAGAATCGATTACTGATCACGTTTTCATGGTCTAGTTTTATTTAAGCTTGTGAATTATATATATGTTTTACCTTATTTATTAAGTAAGATCGTATTCCAAACGTTCAATGAGATCCCTCCATATTTCTTCATTATTTCACATTAATATCTGTTCTACCAAATTTTCCTGTATATTTTTTATATAAATTTTGCTCTTTTTTTAATATTTTCCCTCATATTGATCTTTTTCTTGCTTTCAATTTCTATTATTTGATCAATTTTCTAAATAATTCGTATGTGTAAATGTATATCCCAAATATTATTCAATTTTATTTGTTTCTCATTCTTGTAATAACAAGATAATCTAAAGATTTTGCTGTCAATGTAATATGGTTGGTTTCTGTATTTTGAAATAAAACAAATAAATATAGTTGGTAATAGATAATACGATTAAATAACCTTCATTTCTTTCAAAAAAAGTTAGATACATATATTAAGAGGGCTGGACAGCAGCGCCTCGTCCATACAAACGTACTATACTTCTCCCTACCTCAATTATGGCACTAGAGAAATTATTTTTTAATATGCTATGGATATCCACCATTGGGGTGCATTTTGATTAATTATTTTTTATAGGAGCTAGGAGCCGCCAAACATCTATAAAATCGCCTCTTTTTTACACCCACGAAAAGAGTCTAGCGTGGTTATTTAACGGTCGATTTAAAAAAAAATACGCCGATAGATGCACAGAAAATATGTATCTTTCTCATACCAATGATGAAATTTTTTTAAAAATTGGTCCAGTTTTGGAGGAGAAAATAGTAGAATACGAAACCTCGATTTTGTCAATTTAAAACACGTTTTATCTGGTCGAAGCGCAACTGTCGCATTCACTCAATATATATTGTCGCATTCACTCAATATATACATACACTCAATATATATATCGAAGAAAGGAACGGTAACAAAATTAAGGTTTCGGGTGTACAGCCCTCTTAACGAATTCAACAAAAAAATATTTAATCTGTTCATAATGATTTATAAAGCATTTTTTGTCTATATGATATGTATATATGTATGTACGTATTTACTATGTCTAAGCACTTGGTAAGAAATTAATTTGTATTATTACTCAATTTAATGATAAAGAATTTTCAATTCTACCCCTCGTTTAAGGAGCTATTATAATTAACATTTTTTTGCTTTAAATAGATCCGATTCATATAATGGGATGTAAATTAGATCATTGAAAAGCGTCGAATTGGCGGAAAAATTAATTCGTTACGCATCAGGCGAGCGGCGAAAACGGAAGGAAATCTTTTCGGTAATAATTAAGAGACGATAAGGAAGGATCATTATTCATTTTCACTTCCTTTCTGCGTGTCGATGGGTCGAGACAGTGGGAACGAGGGGATGACGAAGACAAGCACGGGTAAGAGAAAGGGAAGTAAAGTGAGAGAAGGGGCAAGGATTGCGCGTATAAAAGAAAACTTTATCGAGTGTCTCGTTAGATTGCCCAGCAAGGATTTATTTATTTAAATGCTTAAAAATTTGCGTGTTTTGAATATTCAGAGGGCATTAGAGGGGTGGGGGCGTCTGTTACTTTCAAATGGGCCATTACAAATTCAAAAGCAGAAGGATCCCTCGGAGTGGGAGGATGTGGGTGAGAGACGAGTCTCAGCCGCGGCAGATGGCGAAACTTTCCCGATTGCCGGATTTGAACGGGAAACACAATAAACGGGTCCCGTTATTGCAGCCACTCCCGGAAAACGGGAGGGTGTGGCGCCTGACATATTTCTTCGTCCCTTCATATTTAAGCCCCGGAATCCCTTCGAGTTGTTTATATAGAGCGACAGCCACACTACGTTAGAAAACCATTTTTATTCCAAAACCCCCCTCCATTTTCCACCCACACACTTTCCACGAACTCCATTCGAGAGAAATTTTCCATCGCAAGTTTTGCAGTTCACTTTACATTCTATTTATTTTGTAAATTTCGTTTTGAAAGTATCGAACGAAATAACCCTCGAAAAGGTCAATACATTTGACACAGCATGTTAAACCGAAAGATCAGGGATCGTTTTCACGGGTGATTCAATAAATTTTATACTACATATACATATATGTATACTAGTCGACGGTACCCGGCTTTGCTTAATCGAATAAAATTGTAATTAAAACCATTAAATGGATTCGATTCCTTTCAAAATAGAGATAGATATTTATTATTCTTTATCGATTCAAAATAAAAATTATATCGTGCGCTCATATTACCAATATTGACCTAAGCTGCACCTGTAATGCATTGTAATGCCTACAATATTAACCATTTTAAGCTCCAAATAACATATACCACGAACATGAATACTAAACCTGAAAAAACTACAGGCCTGAAATAACATTCCATTAGTCATAGACATTATGTATGTATGTATGTACTAGCAAAATGACCACTAGATTATGTAACAGAATCACTAATAACCATTACCGTTATCACCAATTATTTCTGTAAACTTTGATCATGAGTACAAAGTGCTCAATCTGCCATAGCGAGAGGGGAGCGAAAAGGGAAAAAACTATCAGAACAGTGTGGACAAATGCGACAGTGTGGACGATAGACGTCACCGTGAACAAAGATGCATTATTTTAAAACCTGTCTATTATGATTCTTTTTCACCATCATATTGGCGGACGTCATTTCCACATATATTGATGGCCAAACCGAGCAAAATGGCAAAGTTTGAAAACGATCGGATAAGAATCCAAATTTATAAGTGAAAGTAAGATGTTAGTAATAAAAATAGGATTATTACTTGAAAAAATTTCAATCATTTAAAGAAAGATTTGTATAGTATTTAATCATTTTATAGTATTATTAAAAATATTTATTTTCGGAAACTAGTGTAAAGCAATATTTACTAGCTCAATGGTCAAATTCCAGATTTTTTCGATGATTATGAATATTTCTGTCGCTGCTGGCAGCCTCTGAAAGCTCGAAGTTCGCCTGTCAGAATTTACCAGTTGTATCTGACAATAAATGATGACACAATTTCATATAACATTAGCATAAAAAATCCAACTTACCCCCCCTCAAATTTAATTAGAAACTACTGGAGATAAACACCTTTCCCAAGATAACTTCATTACAAGGCATAAATGTATGTACATATGTGTGTAATACAATTGTGCGACATGGCGAAGTTTACTACGCTGGAAAAAGAAAAGTGCTGTCATAATTACTTTTTCTTTCCTCAAAAGATTATTTAGATTAAATAAATTGTAAAATAGAAAATGATCCAGCAGATCAGTAACTATTATAATATACACATATGTATATAAGATGTATTGTGAACATAATTTATAAATAATAAAAATTGTATAATTTATAAATAATAAAAAGATGTATTGTGAACATAATTTATAAAAAATAAAAACAAATATTTGCAGAAGCTTTTGTCTATGTATGTACATATGTACATATGTATGCAAAAGCTTTTGCTAAAATAGTAATCAATGCGAATTCAAATTTTCGGCGAAAACAATATGGAATGAAAATTCATTTCATGTAATGAAATAATAAAATTTTGTTTATATTTATAATATTCCTTTGTTGAAATATAAATATTCAAACGAGCGTTTTTAATTAATTTGGCTGTGCATAAAATATTTGTTTCATATTGAAGCTTATTGAATCAACATAAAGGTTTATAAATACGAGTGTATATAACTACATATTAAAACACATCACAATACGAAGCTTCAACCATTTTGCTGCATATACTGTAGTCTTAATGCATTTTTAGTAATCATGCAAAAACGCAGTGTAATTAAACTGGCCGTGTTCCATGTGTTCCATCCAACATAACAACAAGATTAAAAAAATATATAGCGCTAACTTTTTTATGAAATGAAATATGATTATATTTTATTTATTTAAAAAAATATATACATATAATATCTTAATGTTCCGATCAAGACATTATTTTTAATCGCAGTGGTGAATTTATAAACGTACGTAAGTCAGAATAAGGTTAAACGGGCGACATCCAAGATTTATCTGCAACGTTGTAGCAGAGGAGCACAAAGCGCCAACCGAGACGTTTTACTCTGGTTTATTTTTTTCATATTTTTTTTTTGGTTTTTTGAAGTCGTCTCGCGATTGTTCTCGAGTGGCTCTTGTTCCCGCCGCGACAAAAGAGAGGGGTGGGGGTGGCAACAATACGACAGAGCCGTCGCCCCAGGGCGCCTTTGAATTAATTCACACCCTGAAAATAATCGCACAGTGCAACGGCGCTGCATTCACGCCACCTGTGGTTTCCTTAATCTATTCAAACCAGAGCAAAGAGGCCTTAATGTTCGACATACATGCATACAAAACGAAGTAAATAAATAAATCTAGATAAAAATCTTTATTCATGACCGACCTCGGCTTCTACTTCGTCGTATAATACAAATACACCCACCCCTATCTATCAATCCAAAATAACAACTTTTCCATATAAAACTTAATTAACTCTTTGATAATTTATTTTACACAAATTGTTACGTCAACCCTTTTGTTGTATTATATAAGCATTGAAAAAGAATAATATTTTTTAACACAGAAATGTATGTATATTCGTGAGGGTACATATTATATTAGTAGATTGGATGGTGTCAACTTTAAAATCGTTTTATATATGTTACAGTGAGAGCATATTTCGAGTGAAAATATATTTTCACCAATTCAAGCAGTGAAAATTTATCAAACAATGAATTACTTAAATGTATCAAACAATGAACAATGAATAACCCTAACGACCCAATCTTAAATGAATAGGGCCAACCCTTACTTAACCTAACCTATCCTAACCCTTAAATAATACCAACCCTTACAATCTAATCTTAAATAAATAAAACCAACCCTGAAAATGTAACTGGTTATTATTTCATTGAAACTTAAGAGAAAATATATTTTCACTTGAAATATACATAATTTCACTGTGACATATACATGCATACAAAATATAACATTGGAATCATATGTACTTACATACGTCTATAATTAGAAAAATAATGGCACTTTTTAAAAATAATAAATAGTTGGCCTGATGATATATAGGCAGTCCACAGAATTGGGCAAATTTATGATAGAAGTGTATAAAATTTAGAATAGATGAAATTATTTTTAATCCCAATCATGTTCACGAATTATATGTAAGAAAATTATGGTAACTGTAAAATAAATCAGTTGTTATGTATATTAAACTATCGTTGTGCCCATTGATTTCAATGGGTTCTTTAGAAAAGAAATTGATAAACGAATTAAAATAAAGTTATATGTTATATAAAAAATATAGTGTAAGGTAATTTATAGGCACTCGCACGTATTAATAGTAAAATTTGTGCACACATAATACGCTCGCCGATCCAACTCGTTGAACCATTTTAAATAATGAATGAATGTGTGTGTCTTCGTGAATATGTGTATGTGTATACGCTACCGGGCAGCGCATCTGACGCTGACGTCACCCGTTCCAAGTCAGGTGCTTAATATCAGGAGCACATGTTCCCCGCTACCCTGCTTCCCCGCGTCTCCTCGACACGATTGGTCGTCACGCCACATTCCCATGCATAACGTATACTACTGGTATTCTAAAATTTGTTTTCTTGAAATCTCCATACCTGTCGATGCACTCGCACAAACATACATACAAACATCGCGTCCGTTTATATATACAAACATATGTATATGTATATAATAAATTCCGATATATTTAATTACATAAAATATCTTGAGCTTAAACTCAGACGAAATCCTATTTATGTAGTCTCGTTACTTTTTTGAATACGCAACTTTTTATTTCTAGATTTTCCATTCAAAAAGATAAAGAGCATTTTTATCGCTCTCCGTAGATTTTAACATCGTATAAAACTGCGAAAGTCTTCTATGAAAAAATTATGCGACCAAATAATGAAAATGTTCACGTTTCATTACTGGCCTTCAGCCAAAAAAAGGTTGAGCATCAACTAGCTAAAAGAAAGACATTTAATAATTCCAACAACCAAAGTCTTAAAATCTGCAATCCCGACAGCAACATATTCTGACTTGATGCAAATTGAAACGAATATTAAAATTTTCGCATTTATTATATATATAAAAAAAAACTTTACATTTAAGAATGAAATAAAATTTATTTTTCATTTTATAAATGTATCACATTTAATCAAATTTTTAAGCTGCATTTCGAATTCTTTCTGAATCATAAAACGACCTATCGCCTTTTAAGCACAATGAACCGTGAATAGACAGACCTATAGAAAAACGCGAAAGTATGAAAATATCATCGACAGCATAAAAGTGACAGATGGCTGAACATATTGCATGCCAACAGCCCGTTGACGACATTCAATACCCGATGTGTCGAATAGAACGATTAAATAAATCAACTTTTATATGTCGATGGATACAATGGATATCTCACCTAGTGTATTTTTAGTAACATTGCTTTTTTTTCCTTTTTTTTTTAGTAAAAGTAGTAGAAACCCGTATGTATGAAGGTATATAGAACAACCGCAGAGTAAACTTCGAAGCACGTGTCTGTAATAGAGAACATTTGTATTCCACCTAAGCGGCTATCGAGGAAATTGGATTAAGCCTTTATGTAATTGCCTTTCGGACAAGCCTGCACTGATTGTGATCAGAAAGAAAAATAACACGTTAACTTGAAAATCCGCGATTATATATTATCGCATTGTATACGATTGTGTGTGTTAGTGTGTGTGTGTGCCATACTTTCACTTTATTTTGTTTATTGTGCGTGAGTTAAAAATAAGGATATGAATAAAAATATATCGCTTTACATATTCGACTACGAAAATATAAAAAGCACGACTGTTTTTATTTTCAGACAAAGGCGTGTTTTCAAGAAAAATAGAATTTATTTTTCGTGTATAGAACTGGGCAAGGATAATTCCGGTAGCCGGGATTTGATCCATTACCCGTATTTTATTCATACTATTCATGAAAAAGTGTCTTCAACTCGACAATTTGCATTTATATTTCATATGATAATCCGCTCAAAATACAGGCGAGGATTAGGCTCGTTTTAAATACATCTATATGCATACATAATATTATAAGAATAGCTAAATTAATTGTAAAGAAAACGTCCCGTTTTTTTTTTTAAATGAATAAATCGGTCAGAAATAATGTGAAATGGCCGTACATGAACAGACCGAGTTCGTATATAATTAATAACTGACCAAAAATATAATCGCTAATAAATAAAGATGTGAATAGGAAAAGCTCAATTTTATAAATTCGGGTAATTCACATTGTGCACTTTAAGTTTGTGTGTAATTATGCAGTGGTGTCGCGTGTTCAGTTCCGAACGATATTATCGTACCAAATAATATTATTCTCAAGTAAAATTTTCATTCAATTTAATTTACAATAAGCGTGCAGTTGAAAGCTCTATTTCAAATTCCCTTAATTATGTAAGACCAAATTAACATAAATTTTCTTCACGACACATTATACGTGTACGTACAGAAAGATTAATGGTATGCGAATCGTTACCAATTTATTACTGAAAAAATATATATTACGGAATTCTTAAGTAGAAAAACTTTTTGAATGTACGTAAAATAATTTTCCTTTGTATGTCTTGACATTTTTTGCGGAAAATCTCATCCTGCATACTTCACAGGATGCAAGTATTCGACAGTTTCGGTGGCAGAAACATACACACACGCGAGCCCTTTATAAATTAGTTCATTAAATATTCACAGGGGGCACTGAGGAGTTATGATTTTGTCATGGAGTGTGTTCCGAGACACAGCAACCAGAATATTTGAAATGTTGTTAGGACTGAGACATGGAGCATTATTCGTGGCATGGCGCGTCGATATTCAGCCAGTTTAAACGTCAGACGACACGTGAAAATGTATTTTATTTTTCCGCGTCAAATAATAGGTTACACTTGGGAAATAAACGCGGCAATATGTATGGCTCGTGGTCGTCGCAAAACGAGAAGAGATAAATAAGCGAGACGGAAAAACGGGCGCGTGCTGTGGGATGAAAACAAGTTGTTTTTCGGACGCTTCAAAAATTTTAAATGAATGAGCCTGTCTCGTTATATTTCCCCGAGATGTTTCTCCAGACAAGAAATACAATTTTGCCGTTAAAGAGACATGGAAATTCCTTGAGCCGTTCGCGTCCCAAAAATGTCTGAGGAAGTGCCTTTAATTAGAATCAATAAAGCGAAAATATGTTTCTGACAATGAAAATTGCTTTGAAGAAAGCGAAAAGATACGTAAATGGAAAGTGTCAATCTATTCTCATGAAAATTTAATGAAAGATTTTATTACGGGTTTTATTAAAGGAATCCCGCCTCGAAAACAAACTCCAGTTGCATATTTTGTATATTTTAAATGTCTCCTTCGTTCCTTAATTTATAAGCCGAAAAATGCTTACTAACAGATAAACCAGGAAATACTTCGATTAATATTGTATTTTTTCCCTATAGCGAAAATTCCCATAAATATATACTTTTTTAATTTAATTTCGGAAAATTTATAATTTTTTTTGATTGAATATAATCTGTTTCTACTAAATCTGCCATAGTAGGTTGCCCCAAGGTGACACCTACAAATTTTGTACATAAGTACTAAACAATTCTATACATTACAATAGAAGGGCAATCTATGAACAAACTGGTGCAATTAAGCTCGATAAATCGGAAAAAAGAGACGGTTGATCAGAGTTTTAGTGTATAATCAAGTGATTACTTGAATCTGTCCAGGATTTGTACCCACGACCTTTTATACTGGTAAACTATATATGATTTAACCAGTGAGCTACGTGATGGCACTGTGGCATTTGTATTGTGTAAAAAGTGACTATTATAAGTGTTCAACTATGTAACCTGTAAATTTTCGTAGGGGTGGCGAAAATACGCGATGAATTACTTACTGTTATCACATCGATTTGACAGTTGTTACCGATGTGATTTATAATGATTTTTTTTCCTTTAGTGTCTTATTGGAGACATATGCTTTATATATTAATAGCTCACCCTCGTATGTTGGTAAAGTATAAAAGTGATCGGAATAGTAGAAATGGTTAAGAAAAAAGCAGGTCACAAATTTCGATCCTGGAAAACAAATATAAATCTAGTAAATATGCAGTCAATATGCTTTTGCATGTAGAAATTAAAAATAAAATTCTACCTAAATATCTAAATATAAAATAAATATCTAAAAGATTTTCACTATACATACATCTCTTGACTTTGGGAAATATATAAAATATTCACATATTACATACTATAGGTACAATATGATGTAAGTACCCAATGTTGATTAGTTGATTTTGATTTTTAAATGCTTTTTATTATTACGAAATTATGTTCACAATACAATATCTATTTTAATAGCTACCGATCTACTGATTATTTTCTATTTTACAATTTAATTTAATTTGGTTGGTAATCATAGTATTATATTACTCTAATGTTAATGTACAGAATAATAGGAAAGAGAGCTCAAAAACCTATTTACAATTCTTATAAATGCTCATAATACATCTAATATGTAATATTAATTAAAGACTCTAAAGTCGATGACCTAAAGCAGATTGTGTTTAGGTAATCTGTGTTTATACCTGAAGGGTATAGACATTTTGTTGTAATCACCGAGACTCTTCACAAGTGTGTTAGTATGATTATTAGTGATTCTGTCATAGAATCTACTGGTTAGTTTATTAGTAACGTCTGTAAAAAACAGAATGTTATTTAAGGCATGCAGTTTTTTCAAGTTAGTATATATGGGTGTATTATAAATTATTTTTAGGGATTTATTTTGTATTATTTGGAGCTTGGAAAGGTTAATTTTGGAGGCGTTAGGATGTTGATTATTTGATATGGTAACCAATCAAACAAATACCATTTATTCAACATTGCTTCTATTAGCTTCGGCTAATGACTCAAATACTTTGTTAATAACTTTGGGAAGGGGGGAAAGCTATCTATAATATTGATATGCACAATTTCAATAAATTCAAATCAATTTAAATTAAAAGTTGATCCTACTAGCAGAAATTTCAAGTTAATAAATCCATGTAAATATTCCATTGGAGTACACACACAATTAGCATTGTATTCTATATACCTATATACATTAGCCAAATTGTCTTTGCCACATATGTTTACATAATCCAGAACGTTCCGTGATAAATAACCCACATTACAATAGACGTAGTATATGTGTGTAAGTGACCTCTTGCGCATAATGCATTATCCCAGCTCAGCTGTTCCCTAAGCCACTGCATCATTCATATTCTCTAGATTGGAAATTTACTTAATTATTACACCGGACGAGACGTGGATCAATACCGGAAGAGAGAAACCCTCTTGATAAAACTAAAGATATACATACATATACAGAATATCGCTCATCATAATATTTTCCTAATATCGAACAGTTCAAGAATGCCATTGAAATTCAAATGCTATGATCAACTCGAATGCGAAAGTCTTTGCGATGCACAGACGTGTACATTTACGTATGTCTTTCGTCAAATAAACTGTCAATTTCATTCGCCTTTGATAGTATACGAATGACATACGAGATATTCCACATATTCAAAATATAATGTATAAGCAAAAATGACATAAATATATTCCGAAAAATTTTATATGGATATAAAAGTGATTAAATTACTATATAATACAACAATTTATTGAACGCTGCATACTGCATATAAGTATTATGCAGTATGGTTTTGAATCAAATTTAAAATCATATACACAAATATATACATACATATGTGTATATGTTTTCAATGTCACTTATATTATATTTCATTAAAATGAAAAGCGCCATTAATCATATTCTTTAAGTATATGTATATATACAAACATACGTATATAATACATACAAATGTGAAGAGTCAAACAAGATCAGCTGCGTTTGACAGCCTCATTTCCAGTATTTATTTTTGAAAAATTCAAGTTCATACATATTTATACATATGTACATATTACATTGTATACTAGGCCGGAGTGAATAATGGGAATTTTGGATTTTCATTAATGGACCTAATGGAAAACTTTCTTCCCATCAAGGCAACGTTAAATAATAAAAATCCATTAATTTTGAACAAAGTCGTGCCTTTCAATAAATCATCATTTTTTCATGTTCCTGTTATTATTTTGAAAATCAAAGTCATTGAAAAGTCACCTTAAGTATATACATATAAAATTCGTAATGTTTCTCAAAGCAGTTCTCAACAAATTTTATTTTTAAAAAAGTCACGGAAATATGAAAAAATACGATTTTCTGATACAGATTTTAAATTCGAAATTGACCCCTTTTCATTTCAAATTGACCCTTTTTATTTTAAAATTAACCCCTTTTCAATATCAATTGAATACAATATTGAAATAAAAAACCTATAATAGTGCTTCCCCCCGTAAAAGAACAAGTTGCTCGAAAAAAAATCGAAGCTATTCTCGAAAAAAACATGTACATATATGAAAAAAACCTACTTTTTTGCATTTTTTTCCAGATAAATTGATTGTTTGGAGGCACAGGACGTTGTTTAAAATTAATATTTTCTATTTTTAAAAAATTCCCATGATATTTCGAAAGTTTTCCACTAGATCTATCCGAAATTCATGTTTGTATACCTACATATATATATTACCTAAATAGGTACTGAAGTATTTTTAGCAACATATTAGCCCACATGAATACGCTCGTTTGAAATCTCCTCTATTTTGAAATGGAACAAGAAACTAACGGAATTAAAGCGGTCGCTTTCAGACTTCTACGATAGATAAGAGGCACCCGTTTCTACAATAGACCTTAATATAATCACTCTTTCGTTTCGCAGATAGTCGTATATACACATACATACGTATATAGAGTACGAATCTCCTCCAACTTAATATCTTTCAGGAAACAAAGAATAGGGAGTGTTAATTCGCGGTAAAATGGGGGTAGGGAAGGGGTCGGAAGAGGTGGGTCAGATAGAGCCTCCGGAGACATCCAAGCCACATCCTGAAGATTGTTAACTTTGCGCAGAAGGCGACAGATTATAAGTTTATCTCGTCGCGAATGTGCGAAAGCTCCTACCGAGCTTTTGGGTTGACACGATTCGACGAGATGTGATGGTTCGTCTTTACGAGTGTGTGTCCTCGGATGTCTGAATTTATATAGTCATCTCGAGCAACGACGACGCTCCGGCCTTCCAAATCTCAAAGTGTAATTTAATTTACATACATACGTAGGTACATATTCGTTGTTGGTTAGAAAGGGCAGGAGACATTTGCATAAGGCGCCTCAACCCTTGGCCTGCGAAAGGGCGCCGATTTCGCTTTGACTACAAAGCGAAACAGAATCGTTTTAGAAGTTCCCGAATGATGTTGCAAATTATCCAAAGAAAGTTTCGAACGTCGTCTCCATTGATGATGAGGCTCGAATTCAAAATGAAAGAATTAAAAAGGCCAATTCCACTTCAATCAAAATGAAAAACCATAAAATGAAAACTTTCAATTAAATTATATTTTAACAAAATCCAACACCTAGGATTGAAATATAAATATTAACATATCGTTTGATTAACACTCGCTGTCATTTTGAAAGCAATTATTCATTTAATACGCTTAAAGTTATATCACAAAGGCAAACAAAGTCATAAAGGAAGAGTTTTTATTTAATTAGCTAAACCCGGCATACGTTGCAATGCCACAATAACGCATGCAATTCCCGTTCCCGTTCCCGTTCCCATTCCTATTTGTCGGAAAAACGCAGGCAGCGAACACATTTGAAAGGGTTTGGTGCAAGCGCTCGACAATCACCAGATAGACTGAACGACAGATAAACTGGATGGCAGCTTTAAACGCAATTATCGTCTTCTCGAATGATATATTGCACATCAGATGACGAGTAACCTTTCGATGTACACAGATGCAATTATTAAAATTGAGTTGGATCTTCCTGGCGAATTTAATAAGGTAAGATTCGGAACTTATCGAATCTTGCCTTATAAAGCTGCCATTCAGTTTATCTGTCGTTCAGTCTGTCTGGTGATTGTCGAGCGCTTGTATCGCACCGATTTGAAATTATTACCTTGTAATGACACTGATTACCGTTTTTCCCGTTTCCATTCCCGTTTTTGGGCGATTTTTTTTTTCACAGTAATCTTTTCGAACATGCATACAACAAATTCTGAAAGTTCCATTGGAATCGGTTCAGTGGCTTAGGAGCTTTTTCGAGACACACAGACAGACAGACATTATTATATATGTGTGTATGTATGTATGTATATATACTAGCTGAACCCGGCATGCGTTACAATGCCACAATAACGGATGCAATTTCCGTTCCCATTCCCATTTGTCGGAAAAACGCAGGCAGCGTACTTGACTAGAAAAAAACAATAGAAGGGGCCGAACACTTTTTCAATTATTCAAATGTTTGTTTATTTAACCCTAACAACGTTGGTTGCGAACTGATTTGAAAGTATTTGCCATGCAATGCCACTCATTTCCATTCCCGTTTTTGGGGGATTTTTTTTTACAGAAATTCTTATAACTCTTGTAAGTTTCATCGCCATCGGTTGAATGGTATAGGAACGCGTACGTGACAGACAAGCAGACAGAAAAAAAGACAAACATTGATTTATATATAGATTTATTTTTTTGATGTTCCAAAAAACAAATGATACGTCCCATACAATGAAAACCGTCTAACCTTATACAAAAATATACATATACCTCCGTAAAAGAACATATTAATTATACGTAGGTTGCTACGTGGGAGGATCAAAAGAGTAAAATTCTGTAAAACGAAAACATTGTAGGCAGCTCGATAACAAACCACATGTTTATTTTAATTTTAACAAACAAAAGAATTGATTAAAAAATAAATAAAAAAAATGGTCAGTAATTAATTGGTTGATAAACATAAAGCGCGTTTTTTTCACGGCGTTTAATTAGCGTAGGTTTCTGTGGGGACATACATATGAGAGAAACCGCGAAATGAAATAAAGCATTAAATTTATAAGTAACCTACATTTAATATAGTGTTTGGTAAAAGTTGACCTCGCCGTCACCATTCTGTTAAAGTGGAGGTTGTCCACTATTAACACATGTCAAACTGTAATGGATAGCATATGACCAGGACTTTTTATTTTATAACTCCAAATATACTGAATTCCGGGTCTTCATATTATATGTATTCCTTATCAAAACCTATATGATTCGAATTATATCATCACTAAATAAAAACATTCAAAATTGAGCGCAAATGTATGGAAACTTGCACAAGAAAAAAGTTCTACTTCCGGTTGTCGGATTTTGTTCAATTTTTTTTATTACTTTAAATCACTATCAGTAATATACACAAAACATATGACGGAGATTAAAATAATTGCGAAGGTCAAAATAAAATAATGAAATATTGTTTTAAAAAAAAATACTACTTTCGGTTTACGAATTCTGACCAAAAATTTACGTCGTGTCGACAATAATTTCAGTAACCAATATTAAGTTTCAGTTTGATAGAACTAATGGTGTTCAAAAAATCCTTAAAATACACAGACACACACACACACATTTTTTCTAGATAGTGAAAACGTGATCAGTAATCGATTCTGAGTTCGAATCAGTCAAAATTTTGAGTACGAATTTTCACTTGATCACAAAATTTCATCTATTGTTACTACGTACACAGATAAAGTAAAAATTATATATCGATGTTTGTAATTGGCCATTGGGGTTTACCTGTTAGGCTTTCCTGGTATATACATATGTATGTATGTACAAATAAAATATAAATACACCAGCAGTGTGGACTAGTGGTTAGCATATTATGCTTTCGAGCAGAGTAGTCACGGGTTCGAGTCTCACTAGTGGCTGCTGACCGGATCTTGGTTTGTGACTCCAAGTCCATCGTTTCTTATAAGATTTTTGCCAATTTTTCTGATTTTCATTGAAATGGTTGCAGTAAAATTGACGAGCAACTATTTATAATTCTAGTGAAATTCTATAGACTTATCAATATTTTAAGTTTTTAAATTAAAAACTAAGAATATACATGTAAAATAGTTGCTCCTTCGTGTCAGTCAATCAGTTGACTGGTAAATTTCAATAGCGTACAGCGATCTCAGTTGTGAACATTAATATTATACAATACTGGTTTTAATCGGCTTGGCTCGGTATTTGTAATATAAACCGCTTAAACATGACTAATCTAATAGTAAACATTTTATTAAACTTATTTGAATAGTTTTATTTTATATAAATTTATTTGAATACTCATTTGTTTTTTTTATTAAATTGACTGTCACGAATATATGTATATATGTATGTATAATAAATCTCTTTCGAAATTATATGTATACCAGAATCCGGTGGCTCCCCCAGTGCCTTCGCCCCCGGCGCCCCCTGGAGCCTTCGCCTCCGGTGCCTGCGCCCCCCAGTGGCACCTGCGCCCCCAGCGGCACCTGCGCCCTCAGCGCCTTCGCTCCCGGTGACTTTGAATCCTTTGAATCGAAAAAAATCGAATCGGCGCCTATGAATCAAAAAAACAAATAAATATGTTTAAAAAACAAATAAATATGTTTAAAAAACAAATAAATATAAAGTTGAATGTGTCGTCTACGAACCAACGAACGAAGGTTAGGGGTCTATCTCACGGGCCGGAATGTGAAATGCCGGAAAACGCAAATATCGGAAGGCAAAGATCAAAAATCGAAAGATCTTAAGTCAAAAGATCAAAAAAGCTGCGCGCGCACATTAATACGGGAGGAAAAGCCTGTTCCTCTTGTTCCTGTTGTATCCTGCTCGCGCAAATTAAGTGAGTATGTACCGTTTAACATGCACCCTTTTTTTTGATCTTTCGACTTTCGATCTTTGTCTTCCGATATTTGCGTTTTCCGGCATTTCACATTCCGGCCCGTCACAGAGACCGGAAGGTTACATACCTATATGCAAAGTCTCTTTCGAAATTATATATTAGATTATTTATCACCCATCCTAACTGCTTTCTCCGCCTAATTTTCATTATTTATATACAACGTGGCAGCATTGATCAAATTTTACATTGTTTATTGAAAACTTTCGCATCGATTTCCCATGAAAAATTCGTCGACCAAAATTAAGACGAAAAAAAAACGCAAATTCCGGGTAATTTGTATGGCGCACGTGCTATGAGAAAAATGCGACCACGATAAAAGAAGAAGAGGCTTTTTTTAAGCCGGGAATCGAGAGCACGCGAGCTGGCACAGTCAGATTATGCAAATCAAGTTATTTCAATGAAAAGGCAACCCAGGGTCAACGAAAAGGTCGAATTGGGAAAACAGGGCCGGGCAACTAGATAGGACCAGCACGACCCAATTGCCACGAGAACGGCCACACCGTCCTACAATAAATATTTTAAGTGGCCATTCAAAATCAATTGGCCCTAATGGCAAGACAATAGCTACGACTCGATACTCTGGTGGAAATCTGCCGCCCCCTGCGCCCTTATCGCCAACGGCCCTAACGATACAATTTCATTTTGACAAAAATGTGCCCGGGCTAGGTGACTAAGTGAGCGCACGATTCCGAACACAATAAGTTAATGCGAATATATTAGCTTTAATAAAGCGATGGCGAGCAGATGCCTCGACGTACTTTTTTTTCGTTTTTTACTCGTATTCTTTCTCACCGAGTTCCCTCAACGCCTTTTATGATAAAACGTAAGAGGCTGTTCATTATCACGCCACTTATGAAAGAACTCAATCGATCTTGTAACACAATGTGTACTACTACAGAATTCAGTTTTTTCTTTCTCTCGCAAATTTTAGGCACTCGTATAAAATCTCTTTATGCGATTTCTCATATGTTTTTAGTGTTTTTTTTTCTTCTATTATCGCTCCGCGCGTGAATATAATAAAGAATGCTTCGATCGTAATGAAAATTCGACGGAATATTTCGACAAATATAATACTCATTTTACAATATAAATGAAAAGTATATGAAAATTTGCAAAAAAAAAATGCGATTGTGGTAATTTCGATGTCTACATATAATATTTTATTAAAAGTTCTAGAAATAAAGTTCTATATATTCTAATGAAAAAATAAAGTATGTAATATAATTATGATCATTAAAATAAAACGCCTGAAATATACGTAATAATTGTAGAAATTTAATTAAACTTTTGCTGAAACTTGTATAAAGGATTTCAACTAAAAAATACAATTATTTTACTACAAAAGATTTTTAAATAAAATAAAAAAAATCTACCATTTATTTTATACTAATCATTTAAAAATTGAAACTTCCTTAAAATAAGGGGGGGGAGGTGGTATTAATTAATTAATTCCCTGGGTCTGGTTGCTTTTAAGGGCCCGGTTTGAAATGGAAAGCAAAGCCTGCAAATTCGCGTTTGTTCATCGGTGACGAATTCGTCGACGAAATTCAACATAAACAGCCAAGTACTTACATATACACACATATTATACGCACATTTTTTTTTAATCTGTATTTTTTTGTTATTAAATTTGACATAAATTAACATTTTCTCTCGGCATCAGTGTACGTACATATGTAAATATTTACATATCGTCAGTCCAGAAGAAATACATCACAAGTAAAAAAAAAGTTTTGAGTTATCGATTGCATACACTGAGAAAAAAATCAGTCTTTTCTCTTCCCGGTATAAATATATAAATAAAATAAAATAAAAAAATATATGTACCAGGTCAGAATTATTTTAACTTTGTCCGACTTAAGATTTGTGAAACATTTAATGGATGAAAATTTTCTTGACTCGTCTAGACGTATAAAAGTAATCCATTTTACCGTTCGTAAAGAAGTATTTTTTCAAAAACTCGACCTTAAACATTTATTATATATAGATGAAACAAAGAGATATGTTTGACTGTTAAGTGGTATCAAGGTTTCCGATGCTTTTTTTTGAAAATAGTTCGAGATAAATTATCCTAGTTCCAATATGATGAATAGGAAAACTTTCAAAGATGAAATACGATATAAGTATGTAAAAATATTAATAAGTAAATCTATATTAAATGTATGTATGTCTATAATCACATTTGTCTTCGTGAAGTTTAACACCATATGCACGCACGTTGTTCATATTTTGCATTACAAAGTATATGAATACAATAATGGAATGTTTTAAAATGTAATTGAACTATTTTTCTTCGTACTTGAAAATTTTTCCGTCATCACAATTAGATAAGCGAGGTTGGGAGAATTTTTATTTGAAGGTTTTCGCTAGAGCTATCTATATTCAGATGGCGTATTAGGGATCAATCTTCACACTGGCGTATATATTGCACCCAACACGTCTCATAGTTCCAGCTGAAAGCGACGACGAATACAAAGCAGAAAGAGGTGTGGAAGGTCACTATTCCTATACTCTACTTCAGCATAAACTGGGTGTGGCTATTGATGAACGAATTTAGGCACTCAAACCGTTCAAAAGAAGGCACGAGAAAAAGGTCGACATTCAAGAACTCTCACAACGAAGACGACGAAAAAAAAGGGTTATGCGAAATTTTAATATTATATTTTCTCTCTCTCGTTAACATCCAAATTACGGGCCTCGATAAGAATGGAAGAACGGACCGTGGTGTAGATGTAATGATACCGATGGCATAACTATATTACCTCTTTTGTGGCGATAGTTAACGTTAAGAACTAATTGTTCTCAGAGCCGCTTGCTTATCTACGAACATCATTAGCGCAACGATTACGCAAACGAGCGGTTCACATCGACTTTTGTTAGCTTTCGCAAACTTATGCATGGTGAATTTTACGTTTTAATTGCAAATAATACCCGGATTGTTATATAACGGCATAAAGAGTTATACGGATTAAATTCAATTCGCTTAAATCGTGGCAATCGCTAATCCTTCAGTTTAATTAATAAATTATTATTTTAACATTCAAAATAGTATAAAATTTTTCTAAATTTAATTTTTGTAAAACATGTAGGTATATGCAGATTTTCTGAAGAAAAAAATATCTTCAAACAATGAGTTTTATCAGTGATGACGTATGGGTAAAACTTGAGCATTGAACACTGGAATGCTGCATCAAGTCCATTGGAATTAAATAAGGTTGGAACGTGAATGCTTTTCATTATTACTAAATTATGTTCACAATAAATCTTATATCTATTTTAATAGCTACTGATCTACTGATCATTTTCTATTTTACAATTTTAATTTTATTTTATAAGTAATCATAGTATTATATTATTATAATGTTAATGTACAGCATTATAGGAAAAAGAGCCCAAACACCTTTTCTATGACGATGATTCTATATGGTTGAATTTGAATTTGTTTTTTCGATTCAAATAAATTTAATAAAAAAGCTAATGAATATTTACTATTAGATTCGCCATGCTTAAGCTGTTTATATTACAAATACTGAGCGAAGCCGTGTAAAACAACTAGTATTATATGTATATAGTGATTTTAAGTAATAAAATAAATATTGGACAAAATCCAACAGCCGGAAGTATAACTTTTATCTTGTGTAAGTTTCATATGTTTTATTATCGAATTTGGTTTTTTAACATTATATTTCTCAAATACATATACAAAGTCGTGGGATGGTCGCATTCGAATTTTTTTCGTGGTAATTCAGTTTTAATAAGAAATACATATACTACCTAGCTTTAAAATAATGGAGTTACGTGCTGGCATTAAAAGCAATGGTGCCGTTATTAAGGTCAATCTGTGAAAATTGCACAATTTTTGTTACGTTGGCGAAAATTTTCCGAACGGGTTATTTCATCGACAAATATCAGACTTAACTGAACCTTTAGTCTGTTAAAATTTTTCAGACACGCAATCCGGTTACACATAATATTCGTCACGATATGTGATGTCATTCATGACAGCACTTACAAGCAATACATCATTGTGGGAAGTGATGGTGATAAGTAAGAAGTGATGTAGCCACACGTCTACATATGTATGTACATATTTCTTTATATGAACCTATGTATACATGTATGTAGATAAAATCTAAAAACAATGGATAATTCTTAAAGGAACAAATCAAACTAAATCACAACTAAAGTTGGCACACTCGTGCTTTAATATATATGTATGTATATACATACATATATAGATAATAAACGATTTATTTTTTACCAAAATGAACGTCAATGTTGATTTAATACAATGTCACCAGAAGCAAAGCTCAGTCGTTACCATGTGATGATTTCAACTGAGTGGTGATAGGTTCACATTCTGGCCCGGTGCTACTGGCCAGATCTTGGATATGTGACTCCACTTTCTATGATAGTTTGCCAATTAATCTGATTTTATTGAAACGGTTCCAAAAAATTGCCAACCTGCCCTATCTCTTGCAAAAAACGAGTTCATGGCTTCTAAAAATATTTTATACTGGTTAATTTTTTCAAGGGGAGAAATTATGTCTCACTTCAACATGTACGTATCTAATATGAAATACGCTTTCCTATTTTTTAGTTTTATTATAGATATGTACATATATGTATATGGACCTTCTGTGAGAAGTATCTACATATGTCATACTGTCACATTTTGTCACTTGATGAAAAATAGTCATAGCATATTTATTTTACATACATACGTTGAACTTCATAAGCGCTAAAAATATGATAATTTTCAAGTACTTTCCAATACTTACATATGTACATACATAGTTTGAATTTGTCAAATTTTGACATGGGTACTCCTCACGTTAAGGTCCAAATATTGTTCTGCATCAAAAATCTTACTTATATAATTATTTAAATAAATTTATTTGAAATAGCTTCTTAAGAATAATAAAATATTTCAATTTGAATCCGAAAGCCGATTCCTAGATTTGACATAAATATTTCCAGCAACGGTAAAAGCTCTTTCAGTTTCCGTCAAAGTTGGTATTAGAGTTACATAAAAGTGACGAATTTTTTTTTTTAAATTACCAGTATTTCTCCTGTCAGCATGTATAATATATTTTCATTTCTTTTTTAAAGTCGAGCCTATTTTGATTTATGTAATTTTTTTGTTAGTTTGGTCTTTGATAACTCCTTATTTAATTCTTCATTCATCGTCAAACACACAATTGAATGATTTCTAATTTGTTATAGTTTTTTCTTTTGTGGGACTGGTGTGATGCATGCGGGAATAAAGAATTGCAGACGAACGGTTTGAATAAAAAAATAATGAATTATTAATATATTAGTACAAGAGCTGATTACGGATTAACTTAATTTCTTACAGTATCGAGTATATAAATACTCTTCTTTAAAACAATGAAATGTTGAAGACAAGTGTCGTACAATTTTAGTTAGACAGTGCTTAGATGTGCCATAAATCAATGGTGCTATTTATTAAATTAGGTGTGCCACAAATCATTGTTGTGTCTTATCCCTACTGGTACGTCATTTTAATTGTTAACATTGATTACACATCATGTGACAATGAAGGTGTCATACATGATGGTATCATACTAGTGACGAATTGGTGATATCTTAATATAATGGTTGAGGGTTGTCCTCAGCCCTTAACCCAACAGTGCATGGTGACTCATATATGAACCGTACTGTATTTTTGCATATAATTTTTTGTGAGAGAGTTTTTTTACCTGAATTCATGGTAATATGTTTGGTAAGTTGGTAATTTGTTTGGGCCTATCGGCCTTGCCACCTCCCCCAAGTATATTCAATAAATAAATAATTCCATTGTGAACCATCTATTCGCCAGATGTTAAATCATAAAAATTATCCCTAAGGCTTTTTTAACCATTTTGTGACGATCTTTCGACTGGTCAACACGGGTAGTGACTTTGTGCTATTTTGCAAAGAAATAACTTCCTTTATGTCCACATTTTTTTATTGTATTGTATATACCCTAGAGAATTATGTCGTGATGTTAGATCTTGAGTTGATTTGTATTTATTGCTCTTACGTATACCTCAAATACTGGTTGATTCATAAATGATTCAGCATGCGATTGCATATGCTTCAGTACAGTATATTTAGTACTTCAGTTAGAATACAAATTTTTACATGTTTTTTAATTTTAGATGCCTTTCATATACAAAAATGGAATTGAAAGAATAGATTTAGAACAATTAGATATTGATAGCTTATTTGACTTAATCAAAAATACTTATAATTAATTGTCTAGCAAATTTTAAAAGTCAAAAATATTGCGTTTATTTGGTCAGTTTTTTATTTCACCACGTTCATATGGATTGGTTTTCTATTTTAGTATTTTTTTTTATTATTTAAACGTACTTATTCGAGCGGTAATTGCGTTAGAAAAGCTGTCGTTCAGTTTCCGTGAGTGGTACACCAGATAGCGTTGGTGAGAGAGAGTCCGCCACTTACATAAACATAACGAATGCATGATGATGAATATATTAATCAACCACTTTTTATTTTAATAAAAAACAAAGAAAAATAAAACATGATTTTTTAAATTATTTTTCCCACAATCTAAATACGATTTCACACTAGCCTATATGTTTTATTTTTAAAAATAAAAAAATCATACACTGTAGGGTTAACTCGGGCAACCTGTCAGGTCACATTGGTCATTAATTAGTTATCGTTATTATTATAAAACAATTTTATGTATTCATTGTAATAATAAAATAAAATTGTCTCATCTTCATCGGGATCCAAAGAAGTTTCTTCCATTGTGGAATTTTCAATACAAGAAGACTCGCTTCATGATGCTTTCATCGAATATACACACATTCACTTTAATTAAACCATTTTAATAACGTTTTGATTGTTATATATTTTCCCGGAATTGGAGATGAGAATTCCCGGGACACGAAACATCAAAAATTCCTACAACCAATTGATGATGATGTCTACCACGCACATAATTATTAGGGACATAAGTGCCGATTGTTCCAACAACGACGGATATGATGTATTACCACATAGAATCAGGAGAACAAAATATAATATATAATATATTTGATCCATGAATTCACAAGATTGGGCTCCGATTCGTGCGTGGGGGGATACATAACAGAACTGTTAACGCGAAAAAATATTATAAAAGAATTTATGCGACATCGTATAATAAAAGTTAGTAATATGCGAGAGTTGGCTTACAAAATCTGAGCGCGTTTACGTCTGTATGTCACTGATAGTACCCAGCACCTATAAAATTATATATGCGAAAGCGCTTATCCGTGAAAACTCGTTCTTGCAAGCTCGTTTTAAGCTCTTCCGCGTGTGTAAGCTCACAAGGGAAAGTGTCGCCGACAACAACGAGGAGAATGATTTGTTGGAAGAATTTTTCGGCTTCAAATAGTAGAGTATTTTGTATGACCACTTCAGCAAGGGACACCTGTGTGCACTCCTAGAAACGAGTAAATCACTACACATACCAAACGTCGTTATTATAATTGGGTTGGCATTACGAACGGCGATTCGGTTAACCCATTTCATGTTGTGGTCCCCCACACTAACTGACAATTAATAGCCGGTGACTTCTGTTTGTGCTCAGATAACGGGACGGGCTCCGGTGCACACACAATAATACCTAATTGGGAATATTTCCCGGCGAATTCACAAAATTTTATCTAAAGATTAAGGGAAAAGGGATCAAAAGGCCGAGTACAGACGGGGGCGATACGGTTTACCCGAAAGGGTTAATCAAACCGGATTAAAGTGCACGTATTGGTCCCAACTATATTAAAACGATCGAACGACTATAAATTTTATCGAGTGTGGGGCAGGATGGGGGGGGGGGTCGAAACTGTATTTTTGTCCGGCCGCAAAGGGTCAATGGCGAACTGTGCGGGTCTCGAGGTCACACGGGGGAGGACATTGGGAGATTGTTTCCGTTAATGTCGGCCCATTCAATTAATCCGTTTAATTTTGTTTTATTGTCGGCCGTGCCCCTCCGGTCGAGTTCAGGTGTGTGATTGCGGGATTTTCCGGTAATCCGCGGGGATTTGGCGGCAAGCGATATGAATGTTTCATCTCCGCCCCAATTCCACCCACCCACCCATCGGTCCCTCCCACTTCGAGTCCACCCGCCGAGTAACCGACTAAATTAGTGGTATCCGAGTTTCGACATCCAGCACTCCATTTCTATACGAATTTGCCGCTAATCTCGATTTTATCCCCGCACCGTTAATTGTTTTCCTTTCGCAACGTACGAACATACATACATATATGCCCCATATATACATACATTTCTATCTATGCACATATATAATACATTAAACGAGCAAAAAATAAAACCCACGTTTCATTACATACATGAACATACATATATATGTACATACATACATACTATGTATATCGTGTGATATTAAACATTAAATTTGATACTAAATTATCTTTCCGTTTTCATATTAATCAGCAGCATAGCTCGGCCGTTAAGAGGGCTGGACAGCAGCGCCTTGTCCATACAAACGTACTATACTTCTCCCTTCCTCAATTATGGCACTAGAGAAATTATTTTTTAATATGCTGTGGATATCCACCATTGGGGTGCATCTATCGTTTTATTTTTTGATTAATTATTTTTTATAGGAGCTAGGAGCCGCCAAACATTTATAAAATCGCCTCTTTTTTACAACCACGAAACGAGTCAAGCGTGCTTATTTAACGGTCGATTCAAAAAAAAATACGCCGATAGATGCATAGAAAGTATCTTTCTCATACCGATGATGAAATTTTTTTAAAAATTGGTCCAGTTTGGGAGGAGAAAATAGGAGAATACGAAACCTTGATTTTGTCAATTTAAAATACGTTTTATCTGGTCGAAGCGCAACTGTCGCATTCACTCAATATATATATATATATATATATATATATATATATATATATATATATATATATATATATATATATATATATATATATATATATATATATATATATATATATATATATATATTGTCGCATTCACTCAATATATACATACACTAAATATATCTATCGAAGAAAGGAACGGTAACAAAATTAAGGTTTCGGGTGTACAGCCCTCTTAAGCTTCTGCCTAACACTGAGAGGCACCGGGTTCGATCCCATGAGCTGACCTTGATTGAAAATAATTTTTCTGAGTACATCTGTAGTGCTGCTGGTCAGAGATGGATATTTGTGACTCCAGGTCGATCGTTTCCTATCAGAGTTTGCCAATTTTCTCTGATTTCATTGCTAAAACGGTTTCTGATTAAAAATTGGCTAAAATCCTTCCTATTTATTATGTCACCACTATTTGAGAATGATTAATGTACAATTCATAGATGTCTCGTTAATTTGCGAGTTTTCAGTGTCTCGTAAATCAGCGACTTGTATAATAAAAATGCTGTGTTGTTTAATTGGCCAGGAAGGCGCATTGGGGTTTATCTGTAAGGCCTTCCTGCTATAAAATGTATATAAAAAAAAATATATTGATTTAATAATAAGCAAGGCATGTTGGATTTGGGTTTCATTTTTAGACTATCCAAGCCGTTTAAATCCCATAGTGCTGTTGCCATGATTTTTAACTCATTTGAAATAAGCCATCTGGAATTTACTAGAACTTTATAAAATAATTTAGAGCGCATAAATAAAAACATTCCATTCCTACTGCAATCTAGATTTCCTCACAGTGTTTGTATTTATTCCTTACAATCTAGGAAAAATAAATTACGATTTCTGTTTTTTTAAGCTTTTGAATTATATAATTTTTCCGTAATTTTTCATTATTACACATTAATCCCCGTTCTGTCGACTATTCCTAAAATTTCTTTCTATATACATATATACATAGATCTTGCTCTCCTTTTAACAATATTCTCTTTCATGGATCCTTTTTATTGTTCTTTTTCTTGCTTTAAATATCTCTTGTTTGATCATTTTTCTTAGTTATACTTATGAATATCCCATATCTAACATTATTCAATGTTTTTCTTCTTTAAACTTTATTTATGTTCGTAGTAACAATACATGAAGTTTTATGACCATGCGAAAATTCGAACTCGAGATTTTGACTCTCGAATCGATCACTGATCACGTTTACATGATCTAGAAAAAATGTGTGTGTGTGTGTCTGTGCATTTTGGGGATTTTTTGAACACCGTTAGTCCTATCAAACTGAAACATAGTATTGGTTACTGAAATTCTTATTGACACGACGTAAATTATTTTATTGTTGTTATTAATTTTTAGAAACTTTTTTGGTGTTAATGTTATATACTTACGTTGTAATACCATTTTTTTATTAAATAAATATATGTATATTCTACATTTAGTTTTTATAGGATACTGAAAGTGGATCGATTTAACAAAATGGCGTAAGAAATGAAAGAAAAGAAATTTTAAATGTAAAGGCGCGTTATATCCTGCTTTAAATTTGTATATACATATGTATGTATGCAGAGCACAATGATTATGTGTCTACTATTTAAGTTATTAAGATCAGATACATACATATGTGCGCATATATAAGTATATACTTATATACATATTGTCATCCCAATCTAGGATATGCTGTTCGAAAATTATACCCAGAAATGAGATTATATTATGAATATGATTACTAAAACTATCGAGCACTAACGAGCCATATTAACAACTATTGTCTTTGAATTTCGTTATATTGCTATTCGGCTCCAACCAAATATTACACCATATTATAGTGAATTGATGTAATTTATCGAAAAATAAATATCACAGTTCCGTTACAACTTTATATGTAGTATACATTTCTTTAATAATAAACAGCAACACAAACTCAGTACTTATTTCATGTTAGCCCATAAAGTCAAATCTTATGAACATATACGAGTATACCTTTAACTTGCGTGAAAATAAATCGTAGGTTAAGTAAGAGAAAATTAATTTAACATGACTTTGGTAATTACATTTAATATTTATATCGCCATTTAAATAATATCTAGTATTAGTAAAAATATTTTTTCGCATATGTACCGAACGATGATGATATTCTGTCACATTTTATCTGTAACAAAAAATAAAACATTACATTATCGTATGCTCATCTATTTGAAAAGAAAACTATTTGAATAAACGAAACTAAAACTGCGGAAATTTATAGTTTGCGATTTCAACATTTATAACCGATTCCCACGGAAATTACATTTTTTTTTTATTTTACGGTCAAATATGCGAAGTAATACCATAAAATTCATATTTGTTCGAGCGATCAATTTTTGGCTTTATCATATACACGTTGACCATATTGTGACGCCACGAGCCATTTCTTTTAGGTTTCTGCTCTGAAAGCTCAATGATCTAGAAAATATAAAGTGTGAGTTAAGGCGGCAGCTTTCTCCGTATCTGTATTATATGGCAGTTTCACTCGACGATTTACTGGAGAATATGATATTAAACGTTTAGATAAAATAATACAAATCTAGGAGGAAATTAAATTCGGTCAAATGAAGTCCAAGTAACGAGAAAATTATCAAGAGAGACGTCGATTCTATTACTAATGTTAAATGAATTGTATAAAATGTAGATCAAAGCCTAGAATCTAAATGAGAATTGTAGAAATATATGTACAACTACAATAGTTGAAAAAATCTCAACAAAAATATTTTTACAATGAGTAATACCACAATTGAAAAGTTTAGACATTTCCTTTTAACGACAGATTGATGTTATTGACGACTTAAACAAAAGTTGCCCATTGATGTCTGAAACGAATTCCACCTTTAATTAAATTGAAGTCATCGAAAATTAATTTCACTTCTGATATTGCCTTTTAAGAGAAAGGAATTAAATTGATAATGGAAATGTTTATGTATCAGTCACTCTTTTAACGAAATTAATAAGAAAGCTATTTATCATACTCGGTACTCAAAAATCGACCGATTTCAAACTTTAATTAATAAATTTTTAGTTTTTGGCTTTGAATTATCTTTTTTCTGTGTCGAAAGGTTGAAAATACTGCAAAAATTTTATTGGAAATCAAACGAGGTGCTTTTCATGTGAGCCAAATTACTGGGACTGATGAAGTTCAAACAAGATTAATTATTAATGTTGATTTAATACAAAAAAAATAATATTTTCATCATTGAATGTATTGTTTATTTTCTTCATAAACATCACTAGAACTAGCAGTGGATTCGATTAATGTGGTTGTGAAGATTCGGTGATTACAATAAAATTTCTATACCTTTCAGGTATAAACAAATATTACCTTTAGACACAATTATGCTTTAGATCGTCGAATTTACATAGTCTTAAGTTAATATTATGTATGTATAAAATGTATTATGAGCATTTATAAGAATTGTAAATAGGTTTTTGAGCTATTTTTCCTATTATGGTGTACATTAACATTAAAATAATATAACACTATATAAAAATAAAGTAAAAATTGTTCAATAGAAAATGATAAGTAGATCAGTAGCTATTAAAACATATATAATATGTATTGTTAACATAATTTAGTAATAATAAAAAGCATTTAAAAATCAAAAACCAAATGCGGTTATGTACGGGACTTAATACAAAATTTCCCATATATGTATTTAGTATAACTTTGTCGCAATACTGCAAATAAATTTTAAATTATTGTAAATAAATTGTAATAGTTATTGTAAATAAAAAGGGCCATTATCGTTCTAATCACCGTTATAATTATTATTGCTATGAATTAGATTTAATCAGATTTATATCGATTTTAATGGCGACACTTTTTCACGTCGTTTAGTTCTGCGCTGGTAGTAAATTACGTCCAACTCGCCTAGCAAAATTTAATCACAGTAAGAAATCAAAGCCGAAATTTTCCTCTAATATTAACAGATCATTAAACGTACACACACATTATGCCCACATGTACGCACCGAGATTACTATCTAAGCACAGAGTTTACGTGTATCGCGACCATTGTACATAGATACATATATCCTTACGCGTCGTAATCGTCCGTGTTGTTCAACTTTGGTCCCAAGATTAGTTATTCGTTGTGAGTCAGATAATCCAGCTCTCGAATCTCGGGGGATCTCGCGGAATAATTGGCCACCAGAAAGGTTCAACAAAATAAGACAAAGGACCTTTCCCAAACTCGTCGGGGTCGCAGCAATTAGTGCTCGGCTCGTGTATGTGGCACAGATAACGTGGCCACCTGATAATATGAAATGTGACCTTTTGTTGGGATTAACGCGGCAAAATGCTCCACCGGATACTGCGTGACGACAGCAAAAAAAGGAAGTAAAAGCGAAAAGTTTGCACGTGCTATTTCATCCGTCAATAATAAATCTCGCACGTGTGATACCGTGTATTTTCGCCCTCTGCACAAACGAAACGTTACGGTGGTCAAGTGTTGATTTTATTCAATAAATTTTAAACATATTTTTAATCTCGTATATTCAGGCTTGTCATCAAAATAATCAAGCCATTTAATTTTGCTTTAAAAGCAACTACAACAAAATGTCTGCACCCCTCAGGCATAAATACAGATTACCTCAAGGTTTGATTTAGATCAACTTAAAAGAGTCTTCAGCTCAAAAAACTAATACATATGTATGTATGTATATTCCAGCAGTATGGCTCGGTGGTTGCGTCTATGTTAAGCACCGAGAGGTTATTGGATTCGATCCCTTGCTCATCTTTAATGCTGCTGGTCAAATTTGGATATCTGTGACTCCAAGTCGATCGTTTCCACTCAATTTGCAACATTACACGCTAAACACCGATCTATGCTGCTGATAGATATATTTATATGTATCACGAATGTCAATAAATAAACATATAATGTTTGACAATAATCAATAAATCAAAACGGGTTGAACTACGACAACGCTAAAGGCGCAGGACCCACTGAATTGTACTCCAGCTGTGGTGGGCGTATCTTCATGTCTTCGTTAGTTCGTACGATCTTATTATTTTGACAAGTTTCTCCTATATTTCTTTAAATGTTGAATCACTGTAAAACCAATATCAATACAAGGATAAAATATCATCGAAAACACTTCAGGGGATGAGTTTTGCCGTGGATGGCTATAGCGTAGATCTGGCGTGCTAACGTTTTTATTTAATGCAAAACTAACTAAAAAAAAATAAGTGCCGCTTACTACTCTGTGTGTTTACGCCCTTAGGTTAGATAAAATTGGCAAACTCTAACAAGTGACGGTTGATCTTAATTTTATGATAATTCAGATATTATTAACAGCAATAGAATTTCTCCTATGAATATATACGATAAATATTTGGGTAACGTTAATAAAATATATAACCGTGATACAAACATAAGATAATATTATGAACAAGTTATTAAACGTTTGACCTATTAAGCAAGAAATAAAAGCAAACAAAATTATTAAATTTAACATTAATTTAATATATAATAAAAATTTATTTCTAGATTTCTAATTAAAAATATTCACACGAGCAATTTTTCGAAATGCGGAACTTTGTTTACCTTTTTATTTCTCTTTAATTATAATAAACAACAGAATATTGTTGTTGCTGTTACTTGCTATTATATTATATTACTGTGTAGGCAGTTTCCATTAGTGAAAACAACATCCAAGTATAATACGGGGTACAAATTCACAACAAAATGATAATTTGAATATTAATTGGTCGTTTTGAAAATTTGATACGAGTATACTGCTAAATTGTTTGAAACATGCTTTCGGTAAACTAAATTTAGATTAATATTATATGAAATATCTATTTAAATAGCCGCTTCCTGAAAAAATCAGGACGACCAGCTGCAGTAAATGGAATTTCAAAGTTTGTATAGTTATTTATAACTTTCATTTTATAAAGATTTTCTTATTCGCCGAATTCTTCGATAATATGATACATCTCCCCTTTCACGCAACTATAATATGATTATATGATCTTATTATTTTGTTGTTACCATCTTTCTTAATGTCCACTAACCTAATGACTTCAGTTATACAAACATATGTACATTTTAAAAATCCTTTCTTTTAACAATCTTTCTGTCAGGCGACGACATACTGATGCTATATTCTTCTTTAAGCTCATAAATGGTTTCCTTGATTGTTCTGATTTACTGAATAAGGTTAATTTCAGAATCCCAGTTCGGTACTCTAGACGCGTTGCACTCTTTTCACTTGATCCTTTCAATACTAATTCCCAAAAAATATTTTTATTTGCAGCGCGTTTATCGTATGTTTAACGGAGAGCTGAATGAGGTTGATCTATTTGGTATTTCCCTACATCCATTCAGGTCTAACATCAAGAGAATCTTGACCGATTGATTCATTACTTCTCCTATTCTATTTTTCCAATATTTTTATACTTTAGTTTAGTTATGTAATGTGCTATTTAATCATATTATAGCTTTCATTCTTTTCCTTTTCATTTGTTTATTTTTTATTTACCTTTTTCATTTGTTTTATATTTGTAAATTTCAATTTCTTCTTATATTCTATTTTATAACCTTTTCCAAATATTTTAATACTATAGTTTAATTATGCAATGTTCTACATATTTTGTCATGCCTTTATTCTTTTCTTTTTCATTTGTTTTCCTTATATTTATCTTTTTGATTTTTGTAAAAATCTATTATTGGACTCGGATGCTACATATATTATTTATTTACTATTTGTTTTTTTTTATACATATCTATGTACATCCTGTCTGTTGATTTTTCAATTAATAAAATAAAATAAAATATATAGAATATCCAGTGCCAAATTAGACCTGTCTGGTCCATCGACTAGATTGTTTGGTGGCACAGGACATTTTTTTAAATCAATGAAGTTTTTTTATTTAACGTTCCCTTGATACGACGAAAGTTTTCCATTAGGTCTATCGATGAAAATTGTAAGGGTGGATCCTCACACCGTAGGAGGTCAACCGATTGTGCAGAGAAGGACACCATTCGAGTCGGTTAAAGGGCACATTTACTTGCAAATATGAGACTGACATTTCACCAGTATCCATCATCGTCATCTCCCTACCGAAATAGATTTCTTTTACTCTCACATACTTCGATTCCCGTGTGTTTATTGCCTTAGTCATGACCCAATTTTTGACTAAGCTGAGCGCTGTCGATAGTCAGTTTTACGTACATCCAACTTTGCGAGAGAGGGATAATTTCCTTAAAACCGACCCATACAAGATTAGAGTTCAAGGGAAGGTTTTGTGTCGGGTTTGCTTTGTGTAGCGGCCCAACCCGTCACTCCAGTGGTCCTAAATCAATATGGGGGAGCGGCTCGACGCCAAACGGGCGCCGCGACGCCCTCACCTCGTCCGTTGCCAAACTGGCAGACGCCGATCGAGACTCTTTCTACCACCACCATACCACACTCGCCATTCATAAACTGGTTAAAAAAGACAATATCGAAACGTAAAATACGCTTCCAGTGTTTCTTCAACTTGACATATGGATTAAATTCGAATTTATCACACCGAAACACTAATGAGCAGAGTCGACGCCGTAATCTACTCGCTCGATACAAAAAAGTGTCGCTTTGAAATCGCCATATGTATAGCATTATCTTTTATATTAAAATAATATTGAATCGTTACATATTGTTATGTACCTCGCTTATCAATAAAGTTCCCACAATAATTGCATTCACCTTCTCACATGCATATACGTGAGTAACGAGTCCATTAAAATTACTGTAAAGGGATAGTCAGAAAAGACAGGAGTGTGGCGGACTTTGCCCAACACAGGAATGCTGGAATTTGCCCGACCCAAAAGAAAAAAATCACAAAAATCACAAAGAGTCACAAATATCCAAGTCTGACCGGCAGCACTATAAATATACTTAATTAAATTCTTTTCAATCGAGGTCAAACCAAGGCTTGAACTAGATACCTCTCGGTAGTTAGCATTAACGTAACCACCGAACTATAATATGTAAGTAATACGAGCTAATTTATGCAAATATCATATATATAAAGACGGTAATCTGTGTGTGTGTGTGTGTGTGTGTGTGTGTGTGTGTGTGTGTGTGTGTGTGTGTGTGTGTAAGTGTGTGTGTGTGTGTGTGTGTGTGTGTGTGTGTGTAAGTGTGTGTGTAAGTGTGTGTGTGTGTGTGTGTGTGTGTGTGTGTGTGTGTGTTTTTTTTTTTTTCCAATTTTTCATTTCGCCTTTTTTTTTTAAACATTAATTGAAATATTCCTTCTCGCCATATAAAAATACGTAATTTTAATAATTTCATTTAGCGAGGTTTTGAACCATTTTTTTATGTATGTATTTTCAATTAAATTTAAATTATTTATATTTTGACGATATTCGAGAAAAAAATTGATTTCATTCACCGCGGGCGCCGGGAATTGAACCTCGGACCCTCCGATCCAAACGCAATGTCCTCATGAGCTCGCGTCGCACGCCATATCCTCGCCCAGAATACGTGTTGTAAATACACATCATATGTATATGCACGTAATTTGTTATGTGTAATAATAATATTCAACGTTACGAGGTCAATGACCGTTTGTGTATAATCGGAAAATATTACATTTTGTTAACGTTAACTTTAAGAATTGAAAATTATTACAAATAAATAATTGAAAACTATCTATGAGGTCTACGAAAACAACGGTTCCGGTTTTTTTTTTAGTTTTATTCGGGTATATAATAATTTTATACCCATGCGATGATATTTCATCGGGCTATCCACTAGTTTATGTATATAGATCACGATTCGATCACAAAGTCAGTCATTACCATCGACTCCGCAAGTGACAGTCAGTCATCTCCATCTACTCCGAGAGTGAAAGTAATCACCATCGACTCCGAGAATGATATTCATCACCATCGACTCCGAGAGTCACAGTCATTACTAAAGCCCGTACCCAGAGGGTGCCGTGTATTGTTCAAATGTTGTAAATGCACTGTTAAAGGTTTGCCGAACCTTTTTTACAAAGGATTTACAACAATGGAACAATGAGCGGCACCTTGGCTATCCTACCTCTAGTCATTACCATCAAGACCCTAATTTAATAAGTAACACCATTGATTTATAGCACACCAACACTGACTAACCAAAATTGTACGACACGTGTCTTCAACACTTCATTGTTTTAAAGAAGAGTATATAAACTCATTACTGTTAGAATTTAAGTTAGTCATCACGATCGACTTCGAGAGTGGTGGTCATCACCATCGAGACTCCGAGAGTAGTAGTCATCACCATCGAGACTCCGAGAGTGGTAGTCATCACCATCAAGACTTCGAGAGTGGTAGTCATTAATATCGACCCCGCAAGTTAATTAGTGAAACAAAGTTCTACGTATCTGATTTTAAATTCATCACATAAATGTAACGCTTTTATGATAATAAATAAATCTAGGTTTGTTAACCAAGTAATTTAAAAAATATATAAATCGCGTTTTGGAACATGACAATATGTACACTGAGAATGATGCTTTATAAAAATTAAAAATTAATTAAGAACCAAATGCGCCACAATGGCCTACATTTGAAAAGAGAACCACACAAAAATAAAATACAATAACATGCATAAAATAAAAAGAAAAAAGCAAAAGCAGAAAAACATGATGAAAAAAAAATAGTAAACGAAAAAAGACAAAAGAAAAATAATACATAAAAATGAAGAGAAGGTGAAAAAAATCAAATAAAAGAATAAATAAAATCCTCAAATCCTATTTTTAGTTTCACATTGAATATAAAGTGAGTATAGTATTTATTGAAACATTAGTTTGGACCATTGTGGCATTACAGGATGAACCAAATGTGTCACAATGGCCTCCATAAGAAAATAAGAGAGAAAAATAAAAATCATAATAATAATAGTAATTATTCAAAGATTAAAAAGAAATAAAAAGTAAAAGCAGTAAAATACTTTAAAACAAAAGAAAAATAGTACATAAGGAAAAAATAAAAAAATTACAGCGAGGCCCAAATGGAAGAGAGTAGATTAAACTCCACTCATATATCACATTCGAATTATTTACAATCAGTCCGCAAAATTAAAATGTATAAAATCTTGTAAGAAATAGTCTATTCATATATTACATTTATTTAAAATTGTATATAATATTTTACCACTATGCCATAACGGGTTTTACCCCTGGGCGACACTTATGATATTAAAATTCGACATCATATCATATCATATATATAATTTCGCTATTCCGTCTGTGTGTCTGTGTCTGAGATAACACTCGCCGTACTATAATAGTCGTTTCAATTCAACATACATGTGTACGTAAGCTAGACCGCTTCCAACAAAACGACGTACGAATGAAATACGAATAATAACAAAAGAAAAAAAAATCCAATATATACTGTTCGATGCAAATCTTTCCGCTAGGAAAATAGACCGAAATAATTTAGAAATAATATACCGCCATCTATTGAAAACTTATTTAATTAATTAATTAATTACTTTCACATAATGACAATTTTTTTTTAATTTAATAACTTAATATGCCAACACCCATGCGATGATGTCAATGGGTACACCACCAGTATGTAGTATATAAATTAATAGATTGTAAATTAATCTTATATGTTTATAAAACATAAACGGTGTCTATAATTCGTTTCCGATTGGTTGGATTGGTCAAAAACGTTTGCGACCGACCAGGTCGTTAAATAATTTAGATTTTTTTTCGTTTCATATAAATTTAATAAAAAAAACAAATGAAGATTTTTTTCATTGGATGGAATTCTCACTACTAGACTACATTTCCATTTCAAGTTACTTTTATTATATCCGTGCTAAAACGGAAGAGATCGTCAAACGTGGAACCGAGCGAAGCCGGATAGCACCACTAGTATATTATTAATTTGAAATCATATTCAAATAGTGGTGACAAAAACTAGGTAGGATCATTCTCCCAATTTGACGAGGAACTGTTTCAACAATGAAATCAGAAAAAATGCCAAACTCTGATAAGAAACGATCAACTTGGAATCACAAATATCCAAATCTGAGCAGCAGAACTGCAGAAATACTAAGAATAAACTATTTTCAAACGAGGTCAAACCAGGGCCGGAACCAAAATATCCAAATCTGAGCAGCAGAACTGCAGAAATACTAAGAATAAACTATTTTCAAACGAGGTCAAACCAGGCAACCACCGAGCTATACTGCAGTACATTACACACGCCTTTTTCATTGATTTTTACAAACTTTTTTTCGTTTATTCAAGAAATCATCGACGCATATACGTGTATGTATATATATAAATACAGCATATGTATTCATTTTTCTTTGACTTATAATACTTTGAATAGAGAAAAAATGAAGCTGTTTAACTGTAATTTGATATGTATAATTCACTTGCTGATTTAAAATCACTTTTTTAATATTGTGTCAAAGTTATTAAATCTTGTCACACTGTGATGAATAGCGAGTGACCAAGACTTATATATTTTATTTTATTACTCCAAATATACTGAATACAGACTCTTCATATTACATGTGTTCCTCGTAAAAGCCTCTATGATTCGAATTATGCCATCACAAAATAAAAACATTGATCAATATCAACAGAAATCTGAATCTGTATAGAACGGCAACCTTTGAATTTTCATGTCTACAATAAATCCTAAGCTAGAGCTTACAAATTTATTTGTTTAAATGGTGCGGACGAATTCACATCGTCCCTGATAATCGAATCAACTTTTTTTAATTTAAATTACCATAGCTGAATCAATTATAAATTTGAATCGTTTTTCATCAGTAACAACTTGTGTAAGACAAGTTATAATAGGTATGAATATAGAGGTATATTGGTATAACTTTCTCATTTACTACAATTAGCAAAATTAGAGGCAATGAAAAATAATTGTATCAATTGTTTTTATGACACTTTATGTACATTTATTAAATGCTAGCTGTCCCTATACAAGTAAATGGATAGTCGGTAGCACGGAAAAAGGTCGCTTTGACCCCGAGTTTTCGGGTCGAAATGATACTGTTGGCAAACTTTATTTCGTATTTGAATGTACGTTTTTATGAATAAACAGCATAGAATTAAATTAAACTTTTTTCCAGTGCAGTTTTTTCGAAACTAATGTGTGTGTGTGTATACACACTTCACGTTCCTTCCGTCATATACATATTTTGAGGGAGATAAATTATGAAATATTTCACGCCGCGGTGATCTATGAACCAAATTTGTATATTGTGATACATATATCTAAAAGTTACACATAAGGCATTTTTTAGTGAAGAATATATTTCCCTACAATAAACTACGTAAAAAGTCTTGAATATTCAATGTAATAAATTATAGACACGTACACACACACATACACTACGGAAGGTTGTACTTATATTTTTTGGATCGCATTTTAAAAATTCGGCGAGAATAATCTCACACAACAATGGGGGGGGGAGAAGAGTTATGCTTCTCCTCACCATTAAGCTTCACCCATCGGTGAAATACGATTTTTTTTCTATCCTTTACAGACTACGCATAAACCACCTCGAGTGAGACTCGCAGATGGATAGGAGTGCCTCTTGCCAAACTACTTCCGTAATAAAAATTCCATAAATATTTGTGGGAAACAATTAAATTTGCATATTTAAATCGCATTCTGCATCTACGGGTCGCTTTAAATTTATAATACGCAAATATTCAGACCATATTTCTCATACATACGTGTTTTATATGTGAATGCATACCCACATATAAACAAAACATGAATTGGAAAAAGAGAAGAACACAATCGAAAAAATGGAATTGTGACCCGGATCGAAACATAACTCATTCAATCAGAAACTAACGATAAAGTAAATTCAAGAGAAAAATCGTTTACCTGTATCATTGTATATTGATCAACATAAATCAAATCCCTTTCGAGGAAACAACGAACAAAAATTGATGAATAGATTGCGATTGTTCAGCTCAATTTATATATACAACATCGTACATGTATTCAGTATATATTTTTTCGTTTTTGTTTTAAACCTTTTACGTAGGTATATTTTATGAGTTATAAATAGAGATACGCGAAAAAATTCGAACGTCGTGTAACTTAAATTCCGGGAAACTTTGTTGTGTGCGCTGAAGATATTTTCGTCATATATTATATTTACCGACTTATTTCTTTGAATATATGAGATGCATTCAATCTTCGTGAAAAACGTTTTCCATGTTTTCCGGAAAACCTTCGAAAAGTACGGCTTTTGACAAGCCACTTGACTTGAGTAATACTGTCAAAGGAAAATATTGTATATGAAAATATGCCAGTGGAAAACTGGTTAAATAGATCCGTCACTAGCGACTTTTTTTTTTGCAAAACTTCTACATTTGCCGCAATGAGTGTTCTTGTTCGCCACAAGGAGAAAAATATTAAATAAATATCAAAATCGAGGGTGCTAGAATGGACTTTTTCCGCCTTTCGTGCGCCGATATTCTCTCGCCGAAGAGGCGAAAATATACAAATTTCAATTTGTCTCAATACGATTTTGGAACAAAACGGAAGGAAAACAATTTGTATAGAGCTCGGGCGGGCGCAAAACAAGTAAAAGGGCAACCGTTTGTTTGGATAGAGTTAAGGGCTGTAGACAGTTGAGGATCACCATTCTTCATGCGATCGAATAAACGGTCCCATTGCCGTTCATCACCCCCAGGGAGAGAGTATCTTTCTACAAAAGCCCCAAATATTGTTTCACCGAATAGCTATAGATATATATGGGGCGAATCATAAATCTGGCAGAGCCTAGTATACGACCGAACATTGACGTTTTTCTTTTATATCGCAATGAAACTCGACAAAACTTTAATTTGTGTCCAAACCGTACGACCAAGTATCGTAGCGCTTTCCAAAATGGCGGACGATATTTTAACTATTGTACCTTTACAGATTCGGATCGCAAAAAATGTAATGAACACACCAATTAACGTTTTTTACAACATCATGCATAAGTTTCATACGTAGAAATTCACCCTGCCCTACAAACGATTGCAAACTAAGCGGGCGCATGCTCATTTCGCTGCATGCTCATTTCATACTTTTGTCTCGGCTTTTGCCATTTTAAACTAGCCAGAAAGATCCGGCTCAATTTTAAGAATTGCCAATCATCAATATACATGTTATCTGCGCAACCCCATGAATATCTCGTCTTTCGTACATGCTGAAATTCAAACAGTTAAAATTCAGTCGAAATGAGCATGCAACCGGGTTTGCAATCATTTGCAGCAAACCCAAAAATTCATACCTATAAATATTAATAAGAAGCTGATGATACTGTTTTACAATCTATAAATAATATATGCACGATAATATATAGAACTCGCGGGTTGAGCGAGCTCGGTGCGGACGTGTGTTTGTGTGTTGTTCCCGATAAGTATGTAGAATTTTGTGTTAAATTGGAGCTAAAGAGGAGGTGCTGGGATGAGTATGTAGCTCTTCTGGCGCCTCGCAAGTTAGTACATATTCAGAATCATTACCTATGCTTGATTTCATATTTTTTAAATGGAATTTAAATTTATAATATTTTCATATTTACATAATTACCCACATAATTTCGATCACATTTCTTTTGATAATAATTTACTATTAACGTCGATTGATTTATTAATGATAGTATTGATAATATTTAACGTTGAATTATTTCATATTTAATATTGAGTGAATGGTTTGATATTTAATGTTGAATTATTTCATAATTGATTATTTAATGTTGAGTGTTGAATTATTTCATAATTGATTATTTAATATTGAGTGTTGAATTATTTAATATTTAGTTTTGATAATTTAATATTTGATATTGGATACTTGTACTCAACGTTAACGTTATTGTTTGGTACTAATTTCATAAATATTATGATTGTGAATAAACTGTCTATATATGTAAATATATCATAAATGGAAACACACGTCCGTCCGCACGGAGTAATTAATAAGCTCAGAGCAGAGCTCCATGCAACCGCTCAGGTCCCCAAGTTGCAAATAGGGGAATGACTCTTGCAGTCAACTGCCATGGCGACATGGTGGTCCTGGACAAGGAGCGCTGAGATAAGAGTGGTGATGAGTGAATCCGTGGTAAGTTTCACTCTATAAAATGTCACACAACACTATGACGGTCTCAGGTCAGCGGCGAGTAAGTGCCGCCGCTTAACAAAAGCACAACCCGGTTTTCGAAGGTACCGTATCATCTTTGACAGAGAAGGAAACTCTATAATAAATCCCTGGTAGTGGGCAGCAGCTCTGCCAGTATAAGATGTCAAAACATTTACTGCGCTGTAGAAGGAAGTGGGAATCCACTGCAGTATTCTCCCAAGATAACTATGATGTACAAAAATAAAAGTGTGAAGAAGTCTGACTCTCCGGCTGACACCCGGCGCCTTCGAGGTTCCAGGTCTCACGGTGTGAAATTGGCTACTGGCCACATGCATGTGACTCACCAGGCATCATGTGGAAAATATGCGACTGGAGAAACTTTACGGAACAAATCCAAAATAGGTACTTGGAACGTTAGAGGACTCCTGAATCCTGGGAAAACACTGGTTGTTGAGAAAGAGATGTACAGTCATGGGCTAGATATACTCGGAATCTCGGAAACGCACTGGAAGAACAACGGCCATTATAAAACTTCAAATGGAAATACGATATATTTTTCTGGTAACCAAGATTCGTCACATAGCGGTGTCGCGGTGATCTTAGCATCTAAATTAACCAGTGCACTAATTGGCTACAACCCCATAAGTGACAGACTTATACACTTAAAACTCAACACGCATCCGTATAAACTAAACATCCTTCAAATATATGCTCCTACTGCAGATGCCGAAGATATTAAAATAAATGCGTTCTATGCTTCACTACTCGATACATTGTCAAATATCTCAAACAAAGAAATGACCATCATTCTTGGTGATTTTAATGCCAAAGTCGGTAATAATAGCAACATTGATAACATCGTAGGTAAATATGGATTGGGTATTCAAAATGAGAGAGGAGAGAAACTTATAAGTTTCTGCATTGAAAATAAAATGTCCATTATGAATACTTGGTTTCAACATCATCCTAGGCGATTGTACACTTGGATATCTCCTGGGGATCGTCACCGCAACCAAATCGATTATGTATTAATAAATTCTAGATGGAAATCATCGATACATAACGTCAAAACATATCCAGGTGCAGATTGCGGATCGGACCATAACTTACTTGTTGCTAAATTTCGACTGAAATTGAAAATGATTAAAAGACATCAAAATAAAGCAATTAAACTCACCAATGATGATGTAATTAATTTTGGCAATGTAATCAGAGAAAAAGATGCAGAATTCCAAATAAATCCTAATGTAGATGTAGAAGAGTCTTGGAAAATTTTTAAAGATCTCATAATTCGGTATGCCAGAAAACATCAAACACCGCAAAATGAACATCGTAAGTCTTTTATCTCTGATTCAACTTGGGTTAAGATAAAAGAACGTAAAAGACTTAAACAAACTGGCATAACATCGACAGAATATCTTGAAAGGTATGCAATATTACATAAAGATATTCAAAGGAGTTGTAGGCGGGATAAAGCTAAATATATAAATGACATATGTGAGGAGATAGAAAAACACGCATTAAAGAATCAGGCAAGGGATATTTTTCACAAAGTAAAAATCGTCACTCAAAAATTTTCACCCAAAACTTGGACAATAGATGATCAATTTGGAAACACGCTTACAGATATTGATGTGATACTCAACCGATGGAAAGAATACTGTTCGGAATTGTACAGTGGTAGTTCGTCGACCTCAATTGTTTCCCTTATTGATGATGTCAGGGAGCCTGACATCTTGACATCTGAAGTTGTAAATGCCATAAAGAAACTGAAATGTAAAAAGTCTCCTGGCAGCGATGGTATACAAGCTGAACTTCTGAAAGAGCTTGGTGAAACTGCGATAAAGGCGCTATGTAATATGTGCAACAAGATCTGGGTAAACGGAGTATGGCCGAAAGATTGGGTCAATTCAATATTCATTCCCTTACACAAGAAAGGATCTACAAAAAGATGCGAGAATTACAGGACCTGAGCCTTAATATCGCACTCTAGTAAAGTATTGCTGTATATAATTAAAGATCGTTTGACCAGTTACCTTGGATGGCAAATACCGAACGAACAAGCAGGGTTTGTAAAAGGCAAAGGGACGAGGGAACAAATACTGAATATACGTCAACTCATTGAAAAATGTCGGGAGTTTCAAACTCCAGCCGTTCTTTGTTTTATAGACTATAAAAAAGCTTTTGACTTTGTGAACTGGGACTATCTGTGGAAAGTTCTACTGGACATGGGAGTCCCCATGCATCTTGTAAAGATAATACATAACTTGTATAATGATAACAATGCAGTAGTTCGAATCAATTCGCTAAACTCGACAAATTTTCGAGTACAACGTGGAGTAAGGCAAGGGTGTATATTATCTCCAGACCTATTTAATATATATGGAGAGTATATAATGCGTAGAGCACTGGATGGTTGGAAGGGTGGAGTGTCCATTGGTGGAAAAAAACTATCCAATCTTCGGTATGCGGATGACACAACGCTCATAGCTAATAATCATGAAGAAATGGCCGAACTGATCCGTCGTGTTGAGACAGAGAGTAATGTGCTTGGCCTCCAGATAAACCGCCCCAAAACAAAAATTATGATAATTGACCGTCACCAACAGCTGCAAAACAACAACTCAGCTTTAAACGGTATAGATGTGGTTGATAATTTTGTCTATCTGGGGTCACTCATATCTAACAACGGCGGCAGCGAATTGGAAATACGGCGCCGGATTACATTAGCAAAATCGGCAATGTCACAACTAACGAAGATTTGGAAGAATAGAGCCATTACAACTGCTGTCAAAATCCGTCTCGTGAAGAGTCTCGTTTTTTCTGTCTGCCTTTATGGTGTCGAGACGTGGACCATGAAGGCGGCGGATAGAAGGAGAATCGATGCCTTCGAGATGTGGTCCTGGAGACGGCTACTGCGCGTGCCTTGGACCGACAAACGCACGAATGTGTCTATTCTTGAAGAATTGAAAATCAAGGATAGATTGTCAACAATATGCCTGAAACGTATATTGCAGTTCTTCGGCCACATTGCACGAAGAGGTGAGGAGAGCCTGGAGCGGTTGGTTGTGGTTGGTAGCGTCGAAGGCAGAAGAGCCAGAGGCAGATCCCCCGCACGCTGGACTGACCAAGTATCTGCAGCGACGGGCGCTTCCACGGTAGCAAGTCTTCGCCTGGCCGAATTTAGAACTGAATGGAGGCAGCTGGTTGACCGCACATCATAGTCACGATCCTCAGTGATGAGGGAACCGACAGCAATATAATATATAGATAATAATATATGCACGATAATATATAGGTAGATACGTTCAATAGCTATTGCATGCATATTAGATTATAAAATAGTAGTAGTAGAAAATAATTAAACATATTTAGATCAAATAATAGATGTGTCCGGTAATAAAGAAGAAGATATAAAGAGACAGACGAAATTAGGATGGAGTGCATTTGGAAAAAATGAATGTTGTTTTTAAATCAAAAATGCAACTTTGCCTGAAGAAAAAGATCTTCGATCAATGTTGTTTTGCCAGTGATGACGTATGGATGTGAAACTTGGACATTGGACGCCAAGATGCTACACTTCCAATGCACCCAAAGAAGTATGGAACGCTGTATTTATTACTCAAGTCATTGTTTACTTGCACGATATTATTATTTCAAGTTTCTCCACATATTTTCAAATATGAGAATCATCGTCATCGAACACTGTTAAACCTATG